>NC_088812.1:10206623-10403089 GCF_011386835.1 Chrysemys picta bellii | reverse complement strand
CTGGGTGGCATTGGAACCCCAGGGGGAGTGGTAGCTGGTACACACCAGGGGGCAGTTTTCAACAGTCCCGTGTCTGTTTAGATGCACTTTTCTTTCAATCAAGCTGATGCAGAAGGCCCCCCCGCCCCCAGTGCTGGGGATGATTCCCACCTGCAAACTGCAATCGGGACATTTCAGTGGAAGGCTACTCTAGGATCTTGTGCAATGATTTCTCCTGCTGTGTTCACCACCAAACGCCCCTTGGCCCAGGGAAATGTCCACAGCCCATTTTCCAGTGGGGGGAAACAGAGAGATAGGCAGCGTAAGTGACTTGGAAAAAGGTTACATAGAAAATGCAGGGTAGAATGGGGAAAAGAGCTCTGCTCTCGATGGCAGCAGCTCTAGGTCTGAGCCAACAGAGCACAGGGCCTCCCACAACAGACTTCAAATCGCTGACTTCAGGCCACCACACAATGGAGCTAACAATTCTCACCCACCTTTGTGAAAGACTTTGAGATATGTAGGCAACAGCGTGCTGTGCAAGTGCAATGGAGCGCCCTTAGCCATGTTCTCAGACATTAAGCCCAGAGAAGGTCAGTAACATGGCAGGGAGGTCACATGGCCCCACTGGGTGGCATCAGCTGTGAAGCCATGAGAACTGAGCTCTAGTCTTGGGGCTGACACTTATTTGGGATTTTCCTTCTCAATGTTCATAGTGAAAGGAGCTGTGTGACTCTTTGGGGGTGTTGCCACTGACATCAGCAGGGCCAGGGATTGCACCCTCGGTCAGGTGTTGAACGACCACAATGTACTTCATACAATATCGCACCATTTCCAAAACACAAGCATTTAGAGCAAGGAGCAGAGCCTTTCAGGACAGCAGGAAGCTTGCACTGCCCATGTGAGGGGGATGGTCATGATTCAATCCAGACTTAAGATCTTAGGTGCCAGTTTGTGATATCTTACAGGAGTCAAGTATGAGAGGGGGAGCCGTGTTAGTCTGGATCTGTAAAAAGCAACAAGAGAGTCCTGTGGCACCTTATAGACTAACAGACGTATTGGTTTTCACACCAACTGCTAGAAGAGGGCCTCATCCTCCCTGATTGAACTAACCTCGTTATCTCCAGACTGATTCTGGCCTGCATATTTATACCTGCCTCTGGAAATTTCCACCACGTGGGTATTCACCCACAAAAGCTTATGCTCCAATACATCTTACAGGAGTGACATTTTCAGAGGGGGTACCTAGCACTTACATGAAACTAGGCTCCTTCAAGGGGTCTCCTGTTGGGCCCCCTTCATCACTGTGAAGACTCTTGGCCAGTGCATTGTTGACCATGTGACAGCAAACAGATTAGAATAGCCAGCACTATCCATTGCCTTGCTTTAAGCGCTGGGGGTTTTTATCAATGAGGTCGGTGGCACTGTTGCAATTTAGCCATGTTAGCTGGTTTTTGGAATATAAAACGCGATGATTAAGGTGTCGATCCTGCAATAAGCCCTTTATGGAGCTGGGGCCCAAACACTATTGCAGTCTTGGGGGGAATCCAGTCTCAATGCAGAAAACCAGATAGAATTTCAGACAAAGTAGTTTTAGCTTTATATTCAGTACAAATGTTTATTTTTGCAATGAGAACCGCACAAAAAAACCTTTAGTATATAAGTGAAAACTCTATGAATTCCCTTCTACAAATGTCTAAAGTGTTTAATACAAGTCTCAAATTCACTGACAGAATTATTTGCCAAGCGTTCCGTGCAAAAAGTACAGTGGGATTGTACGTTTCTCTTATTCTTTTGTACAGGATTAAAGAGGAGGAGAAAATAACCAGGATTACATCATTTAGACTAGACTTCTATAGCAAGAAGATGCATTCTAATGTCCATAACTGTTAAATCATACACAAGGGGATGGGGTGGGGGAAAATTAAATAGTGTATCATCTGAATTACAACCCAATTATAAACACACACAGTAAAACAGGGAAAAAAAACATGAGAATAGCAAAAAAACCAAACCAAAACAAAAAAAACCACAACCACCTTTGGCAGAAAAAAACCTGAAGGAATCATTTCTCCAGCTAAAGATACCACGTTATGGTCATCATTCGGCGACGTGTAAAAACAAACAAAAAAAATGCACAGAATAGAACAAGAAGAGTACAACTTAAAAAAATATTTAAAGTTACAGAGTATGTAGGTGCAACCTGTAAACGTTTCCAGATATTTGCAAACAATACAGAGGTGAGCAAGAAAGGGAAAGAAACAGACTACTGGATTAACCCACCAGTCTAAAAAATGCTACCGCTACTCCGAATTATTAACTACTGACGATAAAGGTTTGGCAAATTTCAAATGCAAAAAAGGGCTGAACATTAAAAAAAGGACTAATATCGCTATTGACTAGATACAGGGGGGTTTGTTCTTTGCATACATATAAATTATATAATATTTGTTTTCTTTATTTTACAACCTAGGGTGCTCTCTTAGAAGTTCCAGCACTTCCAACTGGTTTGTTTTCTTGTTTGCAATGTGGTGGATTTTATGTACAATTGCGATGAGTGTGTGTGTGGTCACTCTTACAGCGGATGTGCACTTAAAAATACCCGGAAACCCTGAGCTTAAAATTAAAGGAGGGAGGAGATGATCACCCAAAGTGCTTTCATAAGAAGAGGAGAGAGTGTGGAAAGAGGAATACTGCCCAAGAAGGGTGAGAGATGGAAGCAGCTCACCCCATGGTTCTGCGTGAGGTTCAAGAGACGTCGTTGGAAGAGGTTAGAGGAGAAGCCAAAGGTTCAGATTTCCCCCACTATGCACAACCAAAGAAAGATTGAAATCCAGAGGCAATTTACAGACTGTGACACAGGATGCAGCTGAAGCCTTGGGAAAGGACTGTAAGAAGTGACTGTTCCTAGCCCTCGGGACATGGGAATGGCACGTTCCCTACCTCTCTTCCATGCCCTACAGTGCCATGAGGTTTTGCTCCTGCCAATTCTTGGGGATCAGAGTAAAATCAAGCATAACCCCTATTCCCCTGCTCGGCACAGCATAGAGAATCTGCCCAAGCCAAGAGAGCCTGCCCACACTTTGCCCAACCTGAGGCCCCATCAAACATTTGCCAGCAACATAAGGGTGGCTCCTAATTTGCATAAAATGATGCCAGTTGTGTCCATTATCATCATGGGTGGGGGGCCTTGGCTCACAAGAATACTACAAGTCCCAGCATGCAATGATCTTGGCCAGGCCACTAGCATGAGCACAGGATACTGGGACCTTTCAGATTGCAGTTGTATTTTAAAGTTAAAGGCAGCCACCACTTGTTGATCCACACTGGCACATCTCATCTAAACAAACCCACTGAGCTCTGAGGCTAAGCTGCAGCCAGTCACTGGTCTGGCCTGGGCTCTGCCAAGCAAGGAGAACAGGGATGCTGCTCTTTTGGGTTTCTCTTTGCAACAGCAGCAGGATCAGCTGCTAATGAAGTTCCCTGGTGCAGGTTCTCCCAGGCAAAGGAAATCAGGACTTTTCCAGTAGAGACACCAAGGGGCTCTAATGAGACAGGCAGTTCACTGGGATGATTTCCTGAAATAGCCAAGAGAAAAGTGGGGCTCTACATTCCCAAACCCAGACAGATCCTCACCTGATGCAGTTAATAAGCTCCCTATGATAATCAGATAGAATCAAGAACTATTCCTCATGCCATCACCAGACAAATCCTGCACTCTGCTTCTCTGGTCTTGCCTGCGACTAAGGATAGCACAGTGGGGAGGCCAGAGATTAAGAGCTACAGAGATGAGAGACTTGCATGTCCTGACCATTCTCTTGGTCAGTACCAGTTTCGATCGGGAGGAGCCTGTCAGGTTTGACTGAGTGTTGTTTCATTAGAGTGGGGGGTAGGGGATGGACTTGGGCAGGTTTATGGGATGGATTTCTAGACTTTCTTGCAGCCTCCCCACTACCCCAGCCGGCTCACACATCACTAGGTCGATCATGTTAGCTAAGAGAAACTTAACAGGCTGATTTCTTTTAAACGTATCCCCTCCCCACTGGCAGCAGAGAGCTCTAAGGGATGACAAGAAAGTAGCTTCGAAAACACTGAAGTCACTTATGGCAGACAGTCAAACCCTACAACCCGAGGCTGCTATTTCAACGCTTGCTTGGTCACTGAGACAACAGCAAAGTGGAGTTTATCCATACTAGTGCCGGCTAATCTGTCCCCTGTCCTGACTGGATCTTCCCAGGGATAGCTGCACCCAGTTCTCACACTGAACTAGGTCTGGAATGTGAAGAGAAGGCCCTCCCGCCCCATCATCCAACCCCCACATTCAAACCTCAGCAAGCAAGTATCAATGGAAGCCATCAGCTCTCAAAATGAATAGCTTGGCCAAGGCTTGGAGAATCCCAGCTCTTGCTCGGTGGGACAAACGTCACTCTGGAGTCAGGCAGGCTCTTGTGCTTGCTTTACATAGTGTCAGCTACGTCTGCATCACAATCTCAGAAATTGGGAAGGGACTGCACTGGTTGTCTGAGACGCTGTGGGTGTCAGTGCTTGGGGCCCTGATGCGCCCTCTGGGTGAGAGAGGGGGGCCAACAGCAGGATGAAGCCTTCACACAAGTTCAGCCTCACTACACCTTGTCCAGGATTGTGTTGCTTTAGCATGGCAGCTCTCCTAGCCCTCGTTTAGGAGGGAAAATGCACACTGGCTACCTAGGACAAGCTTCCCCCCAGGATGGGGACAGGAGCGTGAGAACTCCTTCCTTTCCCCTAGAGCACAGTCAGAAGATAGGGACAACCTTTCCTCAACAATCCTCACCCCTTTAAACAACTTAATCACAAATAGGATTCAAAGAAATGTCAGTACGACACCATCTTTTAAAAAAAAAGAGATGAGTTTATTCCATGATCAGTACAGACCAAATGCATATTCACTGTATTTAAGTAAAACCAATCAATTACTCCAGCGCTCACCCCATACGGACACACCAGTATTGTACTGTATAGTGGGTATTTATGGCACATAACGTTTTAACGGTTCATAGAATAAAATTAAAAGAACACACACTGAAGGCGCATGGGAAAACGCCCGCTGCTAGTGAGATTTGGTAGGTGGTGGAAGGAGCCTTTCCAAAACTGCCGCTTCCACTTGCCCTCCTCTCAGCCACTTCTTTTAGGTATAAAAACTTTCTTTTTTTTTAATCATATTTTATGACATTTAAAAAAAACCAAAATGCAGCTTTCTGGTTTTACAGTTAAAAATATAGACTAAAAGTTTGAAACTGAGCAAAATATAAGCAGTGTTTTTACACCGAGTTTGGTGGCTCACCAAAACCCTCAAACAAATATATGCCAACTATAGTCACTATACAATACAGCCACAGTCAAACACTAGTGACAGGGTGGTCGCTTCCCCTGGTGTTACTGGTTTCTCCACTCCACTCTAGAACAACGAGACAATTAATACCCAGTCAAGAGTTGAGCAGTAACAAACTGCCTGGAGGAAAAAAACAGACTGAAAGAAACTGACTTTGGTTGGTAGTCTAGCTCCAATTCCCGGACCTCCACACAATGCTAAAACAAAAACCTCACTCAAATGGCCAGTTTCACTTGACACCTCCACTGTACTATTCCCTTTTTCACAAGCGAACACTTACAGAGAATGGCTCCCAGCTAAAGGCTTGTGGGAAATTAAGTTAAAGGCAAAGCCAGTGATGAAAGGACCAGACACAGCTTGTGTATTTTCCCAGCTGGACCCCAGGTCTCCCATTCTTGCCAGGATACTCCCATAGGCAGCCTCTCAGTGAAGAGCATCTCTTGCTGTCATGACACAGCACTGTTTATTCATAGACATTCTGTAACTTAGAACCTTTATGGATAGAAAAGGTGTGAAGAACATGAAGTCCTGGATATACTGTGAATACGTTTGGCATAGAGAATGTCGAGTGATCAGGGCACCCTTCCCAGCAGCTGCACGTCCAATCAAACCTAGTATGTAGTTGGCTTGTCTTGGTCGGTCTTTCTTCAGTGTGTGAGGGGGGGCAAAAGTCAAACTGTAAGGCAGACTGTGCTGATCCTTCGGAGGCCTCGACTGAAAGATCTGCAATGGTCAGACATGCAGAAGGGCTGCAGGAATGCTCCCCCTCCCAGCCGCCATGAACACTATGGAGAGTCAAAGATTCGCCGGGAAATTAAAGAGTCAGGAGAAGAAAACCAGGCGCTATTAGAAAAGATTCTCTTCGAATATTGCCAACAAATCGCTCTGGAAATTCATGTCGATAGTAGCTGCCATCTGAAGGGGGAGAGGAGATAGGAGAATTACAAAGGCTGCAGGATTGATGCTCACGGGAGCACATTGCAGGGATGCTGCACTTGACTCAATGGGTGGCATTAGGGGCCAGGGATTTTGCTGGGCTACCTAAACTTTTTACTGGTATAATCTAGTACTTTTGCCCTATAAAAGACCTAAGTCTCCTGGCACAGTTGTCTGCCAATCTGTTCAAGTTGGGAGTCTTCACTCAGTTCACCAAGGGGTCAGCATCCCAGCAAAAGCACTCTGGCCTGCTTGTAACCCCTGGCCGATAAACCCAGCGTGCTCTAGGACTATCAATTAAAGTGCAGAGCGATGCTCTGTCACTCAGCTCACTGCCTGAACATCTGCCTCAAATTGCCCCCCATCAGAGTGCCCAGTATTCCCCCCCCACCCCACTCACCGCCTCTCTGCGCCTTCGCTCCTGCTCCCGTTTTCTGGCCATCTCTCTCTGCTGATCCAGCATAGACTGAGAGGACTGTGGCTGAGAGCTCTGTGCTTGGGGCGCAGAGGCTGCAGCTGACACCTGCTGCTGCTGCTGCTGCTCCTGGCGTCTTCGGACTTCTTCCTGAACTCTGCGAGCTTGCTCCAGGGCATCCTCATCATCACGACTCCTGCCAAGACCCAAAAGTGTCATTAGAATGGTGGGGCGCTTTGTGCAACCCCATAAGGCATAGAAGTTTCTTAAACTGCTGGGTCCTTCTTCCATCCATGGGCTGGCTCACCATTGCTGTGATGAAGGACTGTGTGAGGAGAGTGGGAAGGGAGGTCTCTGATTTGGCTGTTTTAAACTTGTTCCTAGTGTGACCCGTATCTTAGATTTCAGAGTAGCAGCCGTGTTAGTCTATCAGCAAAAAGAACAGGAGTCCTTGTGGCACCTTAGAGCGTCTCATGGATGCCTCCCCTCTGTGATCCTATAACCTTCCTGTGGGAACTCCAGCAATCACTGACATAGTGAAGTCTCTCAGGAAAGGACTCAATGTATTACATTTTTAATGCCAGGTAGCAACTGGAAACGAGGAAGAGCAGCCAGCACCATGTGTCCAGCCATCTCCCCCAGCAAGTGCTCCCTGGGGATCCCAGTTGGAGAATGGGCAGCTAAGGGGTTTCTCCCTGTGGAGTTTGTTGCATAGTCAAGCCACTCATTTTGCGACCCCCACGCTGTGGAATGGGAAGTGCTTAGTGCATCAAGAGATTCTTGCTCATGTTGCTTCTTGCTTAACAGTACAGTTAGTCAGCTAGAGAAGGAGGAAACCGCAGCTGTTATCCAGCTGGCACACCCAGATACCTCAGTGGTATGAACTGTGAACAGAGTATGATGCTGGAACTCTACAACTTGCATTGGGCTCCTGAGTGGGCAAGGAGCCCATCTTCTCGTGAGCCCACCATGGAAGCGGTGGCTATATTACACCCACTGATTATGTTCAGAGTTCCTGCACTGCTGCATGTAAGTGCTGCCACGCGTCTAGGCTAACAGAGCCCAGGTACAACCCAAGGGAGCTAGAGAAAAGGTGGCCTAGACAACAGGGCCATGTCTGGTATACCCCTCAAAAGGGCAGTGGAGACAGCTTTACCCTCACTGTCTTCTGGTTGATCATGCTGAAAAACCTGTCTTTTCCCAACGAATCAGCAGTGGCTCCAAGGCACCAAGCTGAGAAGTGAAGCAAAAAGAGGAAGCGACTGTCCCCAGTGGGGACATAACCCCATTCACACACCTCGGTACCCTGGGGAGACCAGCTTTAGGAGCAATGAAATACAGATGTGCAGGCCTCTCACCTCATCCTTTCCTGCTCCCGCCTCAGCCGCTCCTTCTCCTTTTCCACCTGTTCTGCCTGAGCTTTGAGCGCCTTCTCCCGCTCCTCTTTCTCCCGCGCTGCCCTCTTGAAATGCTCAAAGCTATCGCTGGAGGACTTTGCTGTGGAGGATGGAGTCGTGAGGGGTTTCTGGACCAAGCTTGCCCACGAGCCCATGTTCTTTATTTTCAGATCCTGTGAAGTCAAGAAGGCAGCATTAGTGTTGAACTGGGCCATAGCTAGCAGACAAAGCCTCCCAGCTAATGTTAACAGCACACAGAAGCATGATGAGTCTGGCATGAACCTTAGTGCTAGGCATTATGGTTAAGTTCAGAGTCACAGTAAGAGGCCACAGAACTCCCCAAAAATCATTTGCTGAAGGGAACCTTCAGCACTTATGACCTGTTTCAATCCAGCACAGACTGATAGTTACTGAAAGAGGAGGTTATTTACCTATAACTGGAGGTTCTTCGAGATGTGTGGTCCATGTTTGTATTCCACTGAGGGGTTACGCATGCGAACCATGCGCCTGCAATCAGAGCTTTTGAAAGTAGTGTGCATTGGTCCGTGCATGCGCCCTGGTTCACCTTGCGCTTCCAGCCGAGGTGATAAAGGGTGAGTCGAACCGGACCGTGTCGCCAATTCCTTCTCCAACACGAATCAGACAGATGCGTAGCAGAGAGGAAGGAGGGTAGGAAGTGGAATACACATAGGGACCACGCATCTCAAAGAACCTCCAATTACATGCAAGTAACCACCTCTTCTTCGAGTGATGATTCCTATTATTCCACTGGTGGTGATTAACAAGCAGTACCTAAGTTGGAAGAGGGTGCAAGGATGAGGAAGGAATGGTTGTGTGGAGAACTGCCATCCAAAGGAGGCATCTGCCACTGAGTCCTGCACTAAGACAGTGTGCTGCAAAGGTGTGTAAGAACTCCCTGTAGCCGCTCTACATTGTCCCTAACTGAAGGGAGTCCATGGTCAAAGCCTGAGCTCTCGTGGAGTTAGCCTGCACCCCTGTGGGGATAGGTAGGCCTGACAGTTGGTGGCAGAGTGAAATGCAACCCAAAATCCATTTAGAGATCCTCTAGGTGGAGAGGGCTCACCCCGAGTCTTTCTGCTACTGCAACATATACAGCCTAGGGGCGTTCCTGATTGGTTTTGTTCTCTGCAAGCAACAGGCCAGAACTCATCAGACATTGAGGGAATGGAGTTGATGTTCTTCTGCAGATGCGTGTGGTTTCAGGAAGAAAATAGGTAAGTGAATAGATTGATTGATGTGAAACTGGGAGACCACCTTTGGTAAAAAGCTGGAGTGTAGATGTAGGGAAATGATCCTTCTCTAACACTATAAAAGGCGGGTCCTCTATCATAGCTTCAAGTTCACCAACCCTTCTCGCAGAAGTGATAGCAACAAGGAAAGCAACTTTCATGGAAAGGAGGGACAGAGCACGATGGTAACAGTTCAAAGTGCGGTTCCGTTAGCATGGAGGGAACTAGATTCAGGTAATCATTGGGGTGTGATCATTTGGATGGGAGAGGTTGTGATGAGGCCTTTCCAAAACCTAGTGGTTAGTGGGTGTGTAAAGACAGTGCAACCTTCCACTGGACAGTAGAACGCGCTAATCACTGCCAGGTGGACTCTCAAAGAGTTGAGACAAAACCTGATGACTTCAAGGACAGAACATAATCCAGGATCAGGGGGATCCCCATCAGTTCAGGCAGAAGTTCTTTTTGTTAGACCCAAGATGAGAAACGTTTCCATTTGGCTCAGTAACATTGCCTAGTGGAGTCCTTCCTGCTGCTGGAGAGGATGTCTTGCACAGCAGGAGAGCACGTGCAGGCTAAAGCAAATGACCATCCAAATACCATGTTCTGAGGTGGAGCGCATGTGGATTGGGATGTCTGATCTCGCTGTTGTACTGGGTCAGGAGATCGGGGAAGTTGTGGAGGGGAATTGGTGGGCAGAATGACATGTGGAGGAGATTGGGAAACCGGAATTGCGTGGGCCAACAGGGTGCGATCAGAATGACCATTGCGTTGTCTTGTTAGATCCTGTGCAGTACCTGAGGCAGGAGAGGTAGAGGCGGGAAGGCGTAGTTGATTTGGCCTGACCAAGAGAGCAGGAGAGCATCACCCTGAGAGTGGTGACCGAGGCCTCCTCTGGAGCAGTATGTGGTACATTTGCTGTTAGTTTGTGATGTGAATAGGTCTCTGGTCGGGGTCCTCCGTCAGGTGAAGATGCTGTGTACTACTGAATTGTGAAGTTCCCTCTCGTGGGCATTGCAAAACGTCTGTTGATCGAGTCCGAGACTACATTTTGTGTCCCTGGATGACAGCCTGCAGACACGAGAATCTGGTGATTGATGAACCAATTGCAGAGATTGTGCATAGAGCGGCCCACCATGTTCCTGTTTGTTGATATAGGAAACGGCAGTAGTGTTGTCTGATATGAGGAGACCGTGATGGGAGTGAATAAACAGAAGAAAGGATTGGCATGCCTTTCTTACAGCTCAGAGTTCCAGGATATTTATGTCAGCTGCATCCGCCACCACCTGCAGAGCAGCCTTCGCGGCGGCCGCGCCCTCCTCCACCAGCACCTTAAAATCCTTCCTTTCGCGCTCCGGAAGGGAGGGCTCGAATTTCGGCAGTGACCCCCACAAGTTAAACTCATATCAACTGAGGAGGGCCTGGTGGTTGGCCACCCGGAGCTGGAAGCTGGCTGACGAATAAAGCTTCCTGCCAAACGAGTCAAGTCTTTTAGAGTCTTTATTTTTGGGTGTGGGTCCTGGTTGACCCCGTCTTTCCCCATGATTTACGGACTCCACCACTAGGGAGTTGGGGGCCGGGCCAGTATAAAGGTATTTGTGCCCTTTCGTGGGCACAAAGTATTTGCGCTCTGCCTTTTTTGATAGTGGGACGAGGGAGGCCGGTGTTGGCCAGAGGGCATTGGAGATGTTAGCCACCCCTTTGTGCAGCAGGAGGGCCACTCTGCCTGGTACCGAGGATGAGAGCACATTAAACAGTGAGTTTGAGGGTCCCCCCAGCTCCTCAGCTTGGAGTTGGAGACAGGATGCAACTTGCTTTAGTAGCACCTGATGAGCCCTGAAGTCCTCCTGCGGTGCGGAGGGGGGTGGGGCTGCAATTTTGTCATTTGGTGCAGGGGAGGGGGCCGGTACGGGGCTCTGCACGTCGGCCGGTGCCACGGGATCCACCCCTTGGTCGGACTCCTCGTGCGGTGCCGAGGATCCATGATCCACCGATCTATCCCTCGGGGGTCTGGATAGTGTGGCTGAAGGGGCCTCCGATGCCCCGGCTATTGACCGAGGGCCTTGCTGGGCATGCACAGGGGGCCGGGGGTCCAATGGCACCACTGGCCTTGCCACAGGGGCCCTTGCCATTGACTCTGGTGCGGCACCGGTAGCACCAGCTGGTCAGGTTGGCCCGGCTGAGTCGTAGGGCACTGCCTGTAGGCCGAGGTTACCAACGACCTATCGGTGCCGTGGGAGCGGTACGAGCGGTGATACCGAGAGCAACGTCTGCCATGGGACCGGGACTCCAATGTCGACAAACGGTGCCGCCTCGAGATGCTACTCCTCGAGACGCTTCGACGCCTGGATCCGTGACGATGCGGAGCTGGCGATCCCCGCCAGGAGCCGTGGGCACGGTGCCTCGATGTGAGAGAGCTGAAGCGAGACCGGCAACGACGCCCATGCCGGGAGCGGCTTCGGTAGCTCCTCCGAGAATAGGAGCATCTACGGTGTCTGCCCGTCCTACCAATACTCTGTACTTGGCGTGGAGCAGTGCCTGGAACTTCGCTCAGACGGCACCCGACCAGACAACCAGTTGGGCGAAGAAAGCGGAGGCTGTGTCCTGACAGGACACTGAGCGGCGAGCGGGCCCGAGAGCGATCCCCTGACCGGGATTGGCATTGGGTCGGTGTTGACTGTCGAGAGCCCAGCGGCAGCAACTGAGTAGACACAACCGGGCTGCTCCGCTCAACCTGAGTCGGAGCTCTAGAGCCCCGGGGGGGGAACTGGGGCTGCCTGATGTGGGTCTAGCCTCACCTCTTGCTTTCTCTCAATGCCTTTGAGAGGACAGGGCCTTTCTCTGCTTCTTGGACGGGGAGCGGTGCCGGCCATCGGAAGGTGCCGGGAGATCGCTGCGCACCGAAGACCAAGTGCCCGGTGCCGATTCTGCTCGGTGCACCGGGGTTGGGGCCAGTGCTGACTCCATGAGAAGGGCCCGAAGTCTAATGTCTCTCTTTTTTAGTTCTGGGTTTAAAGGACCTGCAGATTTTACAGCGGTCGCTGATGTGAGATTCGCCCAAGCAGCGGAGACAGTCGGCGTGCAGGTCACTTCTAGGCATCGAATTGCAGAGCCATTAGCCATTATTTTTGAAAACTCATGGCGATCGGGGGAGGTCCCGGATGACTGGAAAAAGGCTAATGTAGTGCCCATCTTTAAAAAAGGGAAGAAGGAGGATCCGGGGAACTACAGGCCAGTCAGCCTCACCTCAGTCCCTGGAAAAATCATGGAGCAGGTCCTCAAGGAATCAATTATGAAACACTTAGAGGAGAGGAAAGTGATCAGGAACAGTCAGCATGGATTCACCAAGGGGAAGTCGTGCCTAAGTAACCTAAATTGCCTTCTATGATGAGGTATCTGGCTCTGTGGATGAGTGGAAAGCAGTGGATAAGTTATTCCTTGACTTTAGCAAAGCTTTTGATACGGTCTCCCACAGTATTCTTGCCGCCAAGTTAAAGAAGTATGGGCTGGATGAATGGACTGTAAGGTGGATAGAAAGCTGGCTAGATCGTCAGGCTCAACGGATAGTGATCAATGGCTCCATGTCTAGTTGGCAGCCGGTTTCAAGCGGAGTGCCCCAAGGGTCTGTCCTGGGGCCGGTTTTGTTTAATATCTTTATTAATGATCTGGAGGATGGTGTGGACTGCACTCTCAGCAAGTTTGCAGATGACACTAAACTAGGAGGCGTAGTAGATACACTAGAGGGTAGGGATCGGATACAGAGGGACCTAGACAAATTGGAGGATTGGGCCAAAAAAAACCTGATGAGGTTCAACAAGGACAAGTGCAGAGTCCTGCACTTAGGATGGAAAAATCCCATGCACTGTTACAGATTAGGGACCGAATGGCTAGGTAGCAGTTCTGCAGAAAAGGACCTAGGTGTCACAGTGGATGAGAAGCTGTATATGAGTCAACAGTGTGCTCTTGTTACCAAGAAGGCTAATGGCATTTTGGGCTGTATAAGTAGGGGCATTGCCAGCAGATCGAGGGACGTGATCGTTCCCCTTTATTCGACATTGGTGAGGTCTCATCTGGAATACTGTGTCCAGTTTTGGGCCCCACACTACAAGAAGGATGTGGAAAAATTGGAAAGAGTCCAGCGGAGGGCAACAAAAATGATTAGGGGTCTGGAGCACATGACTTATGAGGAGAGGCTGAGGGAACTGGGATTGTTTAGTCTCCAGAAGAGAAGAATGAGGGGGGATTTGATAGCAGCCTTCAACTACCTGAAGGGGAGTTCCAAAGAGGATGGAGCTCGGCTGTTCTCAGTGGTGGCAGATGACAGAACAAGGAGCAATGGTCTCAAGTTGCAGTGGGGGAGGTCCAGGCTGGATATTAGGAAACACTATTTCACTAGGAGGGTGGTGAAGCACTGGAATGCGTTACCTAGGGAGATGGTGGAGTCTCCTTCCTTGGAGGTTTTTAAGGCCCGACTTGACAAAGCCCCGGCTAGGATGATTTAGTTGGGAATTGGTCCTGCTTTGAGCAGGGGGTTGGACTAGATGACCTCTTGAGGTCCCTTCCAACCCTGATATTCTATGATATTCTATGATCGAACACCTGCAAGGCTCGCACGATCTAAACCCTGGGGCCCAGAGCATGCCCCGGCCCGAACGCTAACTAACTAAGCTGAAACTTTATTGAACTAATACACACAGGTACTACTAACAACGAAACGAGTTCTGGTACGAGCTGCAGCAAAGCTGGAGCAAGTAGTTCCGATGCACCGCCACTGGCGGCAAGAAGGAACTGAGGGTGGGGGGAGCACACAGCTCCCCTTATAGTGCGCTATAGAGGCGCCACTCCAGGGGTCACAGCAGCGCTCCCCCTATGGGTACTGCTGAGGGAAAAACTTCCGGCACCGGTGCACGTGGCGAGCATGCACACCTACTATGGAATACACATGAGCAAGCACTCGAAGAAGAAACCAAAGGAATGGAGCCAAGACATTCTACGCATAACTATGGTCGTAGCCATGGCCCTGCAAGAGGTATCTGCTGCATCTACCCCCGACTAGAGGGTTATTCTGGCTATCAGCTTCCCTTCCTCAATAAGGGCCTGAAAGTGAGCCCAATCGTGTTGTGGCAGGCTATCAGTAAATTCCTGGAACTTGCTGTAATTCAGGAAGTCGCACTTGACTAGTAATGCCTGAGAGTTCACAATACAGAATTGAAGGCTGGCTAAGGAAAACACCTTGCGTCCCAAAAGGACCAAATGTTTGCCCTCCTTATCAGGCGTAGATTGAAGGTGCTGTTGCTTGGCTTGTGCAGTCGTTGCCTGGACAACTAGGGTGTTTGGAGGAGAATGTAAAAAATAAAAAAATAAAGGGGGGGACCCCTTAGCAAGAACGTAATGCTTTTTGGCCCCTCTGGGGTAGCCATACATGTGGGAGAGGTGTGCCACATGGTCCTGGCAGGCTCCAGAATAGCTTCAGTAATAGGAAGTGCAATTGTGGCTGGTCCCGGGGTCCTAGATTTCTTCCAGCGGAAACTGGAGTTCCCTTGAAAATCTCTGCAACAGTTCCTTGAAATTGCCTGAAGTCATCCAGAGGTGAAGAGGATGCTGCAGTCACTGCTTCATCTGGAGACGAAGAGGGAAAACTTACCAATTCTTGCAGCACTGCTGGGACCAGACTGAAGTGTTCCTCCTCTACCAACAGATCTAAGAGTCTGCTAGAAGGAGCCTTTAAGCAGGAGGCAGGTAAAATGTTCTGTGGACCAGGCTGGTTCCAGGGGGGAGGGTATTGGGACCAGGTCCCCAGTATATCCAATAGGCCAGATCTGAGGAAGGTTGTGGTGGCCCCCACGGTACCAATGGCTCTGAGACCACTGAAATGGTGGATGCTGCCATGGATGTAGCAGTCTCTGTGAAGACACGTAGGGGTGATAGGACATAGCTGGTTCCTCTCCTGGTTCCGATTCTTCAGAGGAGGAGAAGGCAGACTGGTTCAAATAGTGGTACCGTCAGAACCAGCGGAGGGTGTAGACCATCGGAGCAGATGGTGAGAGGACCTGTACTGGGGACATATCCTGAGGTGGAGAAATCCTCTCTCTAAAGGTGGAAGGGCTGGCTGGCTGGGGTGACTTTGGGTCCGGCAAGGCGAACATGTCCTGGGGTTCAGGTACAATTCCACATCTCCCCGGTGTCACAGGCACCCTTTCCCTGGGCTCGTATCAGTGCCGGTGGCATGGACTTTCCCAGAACAGGAGGATTCCATGTCTTGTGGAGGGTTTGTGATGATGGTACTGTTGGACAGGTGCTTGGAAGTACCAGATTCCATTGCTTGTGGAACTTCTTCTCATGCCTATGGGACTTAGTGAGAGCTCCATCCCCATGGCTCGAACTCATGGAAGGAGCGTCCACTTTCTTTGGCTTTGAGGAAGACTTAGTACCATGCGTATGGGTATGCTTCCTTACCTCCCAGTTAGACCCCGCCACAGGGTTTGTGGGGGTGGTTCTGCCGGTACTGGCTTTGGATGTGGTAATGGGAGGTGCGCGTTCCTCGCTGATTCAGGCTGATACACAGGGGGAGTTTCTCTGCCTGGATCCGACTGAGGCCTCATGGCAAGCTCCATGTGGTGCTTTTGGAAGCGGAGGATCTGGTCTTTTTTGGGGTGGCTGGGAAAGGATTGGCAAATACTGCACCTGGATGTGATGTGAGCTTCCCCCAAGCGGTAGAGACAGTATTGGGTTCATCACTGATGGAGAAGAAGCACGTGCAGGAGGTGCAGAGTTTGAAGCCCAGAATCCTGGGCATAGTCCAGTACCTGCACACAGGTACTGGGTGGTGTGTTGGATGAAGGAAAAAAACAAGCCCCCATCTTATCTTATCTAAATGCTAAAACTGCAATAAAAACTGTAATAAACTGGTAAAACTACCATAAAACTGGGTAAAACTATGTACAACTATCTTAATTAAAGATGCACCAGAGAGGAGGACACTGAAAGTTCCGACCTGAACCATGCGGCAGTGAGAAGAACTGGAGATGCGGTTGGTCAGCCCCTCCCTTTAACACCTTGGATGAAGCACAAGGTGATCCAGGGCGCATGAAAGGACCAACAGACACTACTTTCAAATTCTCCAACTCTGGGCACATGGTGCGCATGGCTTAACCCCTCAGTGGAACACAAATAGGGACCATTACTTGAAGAAGGTGATATTACCATCTGAAAGCTGTTCACGGTGGCATGTATGAAATGAGTTGGTAGTCTCACTTTACAGCTCCTGGTTCCCGTATTGTCAAACCACCACCTCTGTGCCTGCCATTTGTGGTCAGAAGTGTAGGGCTGAATGGGTCACAGAGACTGAGCTCCCTTCCCACGCACAGGGAGTCCCCTCTGCATCCCAGCGACACAGGTGGGAGATGCTTGCCCTGCTGTGCCCAGGCTGTTCCTGATCTGCAGATAGAAGCCATCAGTCCTTACAGCTCTCAGCCAGGCCAAACTCTCTTGTACAATCTCTTTAACATTCAAAAATTGGGCCCAAACCTACATGAAGCAGTGAGGCTAATGGTGCTCCCCCACCCCCGAGACACTTGCCTACTCTGTGAACCAAGAGCTCTCAGAGGAAGCTGAACTAATTACTATAGGGATTGATCCTTGAACTGGGACTCCAAGAATATTCCAGCACCCATACAAATATGAGCTAAGCTACACTGATGGCAATGTCTTTCTTTAGCTCCCAAGCAGCCATTGCACCCAAAGAAACTATCTCACAGCACTGATGCACCCAGAGCTCAACGTCTCAAAACACTTCACAAACAACCTTTCCCCCTGCAATGGGCAGGGCAGGTATCATCTCATCATTTTAGAAATGGGGACACAGAGGCTCAAAGGTGAAAGCTGTTGCACACTGAGTCTCATGTTTGTTTCCCCAGACCCCAAGCTGTGACCAGATGTACCTAATTAACGGTATTTTAAGTCTTGTTATAACCATGTTGGCCCCAGCATATGAGAGGTAATATATTTTATTGGACCAACTTCTGCTGGTGGAAGGTACAAGCTTTCAAGCCTCACAGAGCTCTACTCCATGTCTGGGGAAGGAAGAAGTCTGATTTCCTTCTCCAGACCTGAAGAGAGCTCTGTGAAGCTTAAATGCTTGTACCTTCCACCAACAGAAGCTGGTTCAATAAAAGCTATTACCTCACCTACCGTGTCTCGGTGTATTTTAGAATAGCTCTGTGCTTACTGGCTCTATGGCACACAGAGTTGCTCTACCCTTGCAGGAGGCCAGGACAGCCCCCTGCTGGTAGTAAGATGCATCCACTGCATCCATTTTCTGCACCCAAAACAAACAGCATATTTCGTTAACTCAGGCAACTGAAATGGTTACCAGTGGTGAGAGGGAAACATGAACACTCTTCCCATATGATGTGAAGAGCAAGGCCCAGGAATGGACCCATGCATATTCCCCAAGTAATCAGACACCAGGCACATCTCCCATGGCCCAGTGCAGGACTGCGCACCAGTGTCTATTTGTTCAGTACAGTTAAAGGACTTTCCACCTTTTCCTTTATGTCATTAAGTGACCTAGCAGTAGATCACACTGCGAGTGAGCTTTGACTTTTGCTGCTATTCAGCCGGTATTTTATTTTGCATCCAGAATATTGAGTACTAATCCCCATAGCTCAGAAACCATTGCAGGGCACAGCATCAGGGAGAGAGAGAGCACTAAAACTAGTTTACTCTGGTGAGCCTCACCCTGGCGTGAAGGGACAGGTCTGCTCAATCTGGGATAAGACATGAGGCCAAGTCCACTTCGAGGTACCCCAACCTGTGTCCTAAGCAGAAGAGGATGGGGGACCTAGCTGAGTAGATCAAACCATTAGAGAAGGGCCAACTTTGGCTTAGAATTTTTAAGAGCTTTACACTGAGTTCAGCCTCTCCTAGTAGCTTAGAGTTCCTGTGCCCCATTCGCACAAAGAATATAGACCAAATGCTGGAGGGTAGGCAGGTCAGACCAGGCCACTAAACAACGCCTTCCCCCAAACCAACTGCATCCAGGTGTGCTGAACTGTTACCTTTTTAGGGGCGACGGGTGTTTTCAGTTCCTGTTTTTGTCTGTCTTTGTCCTGTACTCCAGGTGGCGGCACATTCTGCTCAGGGGGTCTGATTACAGGCCGACCACCCTCCATTGGTTTCATTTCTGTTCCTGAAACACACACACACCACGGTAAGGGCAAAAGACCATTCCTGCAGGCTGCCAGGGTGTCTGAGTTTCCTAGAGCATTTAGGGAGTGATCCTGTCCCTTCCTTCCCCACTGTCGAGGGCAGGCCAATAGACCGAGGTGTAGACTCTCAGGCTTTCATCATGATGAGCAGTCCATTTCTCCATCTCAGCCTTCAAAGGGAAACAGACTAGCCCATGTTACACCCAAAATATACATTTCAACACTAACAGCGCAGGGGCTCCAACTCACTTTGCTGGATATGTGCAGGAGGTTTGATGCTCTCTGGGTGCTTGGGAGGTTCCTGTCGCAACGTGGGGCTGAATGTTTCGTTTCGGATGACTGGTGAATGCATCTTCTCTTCCTTTGCCGCCATGGGCTGGGATTGTACGACAGAGGGCGCTCTCAGCTCCTGCCATGTTAGCACATTGAGATGGGTCAGTCACTATCCAAACACCTTCCTTGATGTAAGTCCATCCCACATCCACAGAGCCAGTAACATCCTGAACAATCCACCACGAGGGTCCCACAATGGGGCTGGCCTAGCCTCTAATGCATGCTCATGGAGTGTGCACCATTGTGAGCATGTGCCCAAGCTACCCACACAGGTTGGGAACCCTGTGCTTTGAAAGCAGGCCCTTTGGGACCCCACATTCAGACTATGCCTTCCTTTACCTGTTTTTTCGGCTGGATATTTTGCTGAGGTGGTGACTGGTGGCCCAGACCCTGGAACTGGGGCATCTGTGGGGAATGCATCATGAGAGGGGAAGGCGCTTCCCTCAAGTGACCTGGAACAATTCAGCACCAGTCAGTTAACCTGTCATCACTATTGCTTATCCAAACATTAACCAAGGTGAGAACTCGTCCTTGAGTCAGATCGAGCGGCACGCAGGTTGAGTTTAACCCAGGCACACCTTACAAATATAGGAAGACTCCACACCAGTTTGGCAGTTTCCATAGTCTAGTCCTACCCCTCAGTACTTCCAGGTGTCACATGGGCTGCACTGCTACACAGCATGCACTAATTTAGAAGCAACTTCAGGACTCTGTCACTCAGATCAGCACACAAACAGCCATACACTTAATGGCATCTATTTATTGTTCTCCATAAGCCTGCCAGACTTGCATGGAGTGGTATTCAGATAGGGGGAACCTCCCACCAGCCTTCTTACTGTCTGGTGTCAGGTCAGTGCCATGGTTGTCACAGGCACATTCACAATGCACAAGGGCTGTAGGTGACTGGGCAGTGGCAAGTGAAAAGGATTTTGTTGGATTGCCCTTTGGATTTGGCCATGAAGCCTATGGACTTCATTCTGAGGAATGGAAAAACTCCACCCAAAACACATTCATATTTTAAAGAATTTGTAAGCTCCCCTGTGCAATTTCTTCCATTGAATCACTGAACATTTACTATTTTAAAACTCTCCCCTTACATTTCTATGCCCCCAGTCTCTCTCAAGACCTCTGTTCAGGAATCACACATACACTTTAGGGCACAGAGAACCGAGGGAGCACCTGGGGACATCCATTTCATTTGCTGTTCACTGAAATTTATAAGGGAAGTGAACTTTCCTTTTTCAAGTTCTGGTTGGACTCAGCCAACACACTAAGGCACTAGAGAGGTGCTCAGCAGATTGTCTTATGGGTGGGGGGCAACTGAATTTCACTTGTCTGCACCCTTTTTTATTTGTCTGCCCTCTATTGTTATATCTCCCTGGTTGAGTTGTAACAGCTCACAGAAATCCTATATGATGATTTATGGCAGGAATGGAAGAATCCTGCATTCATGTGAAACTACAGGTGGCGCGGGGGGGAGAGAGAGAGAGAAGAGAGGGTGGGTGGGGGCATTGAAAGAGGCAGGATGTAGTAATTCCAATTAGAATTTAAACCAAGGCACCATGACAAACATCCCTAACTAGAGCTCTTTAATGAACCAAAGCGAGCCTCAGTTTTACATTTAATTGGAAAGACAGGACTCCAGCAGCACCCTGCTGGGGGCACCAGCCTGGTGCTAAAGAGAACCACCTCCTGAATCGCTAAATGACCTGTAACACTTTTTGCAATGCCTGGGCTTTTCTTGGAGGCCTCTCCTCTTCCATCGAAATCCTGCTCAACCCATTGACATCTGAGAAGGTCACAGCCTAAAGTATGATGTCTGAAAGCCACTGACACATTCCTCTTATTTCTCCTACGCACAGTTCAATGTTTAGCATAGGAGGAAAAAACAGCACTCCACCCAACAGCCAGGGGTCATTAGATAACATATCTAAAACAACACAAAGGTAAGGAGAAGCAAAAAGAACTCATACTAAATATTTAAGACAGAGAAAAATATATTTGTCCTTCACACACAAAATGAATATCCATCTTTCTGTACACTATTATCCTATAACAAAGGATGTTAGAGATTGTAGAGAAAATATTCTTGATCAAGGGCACTATGAGGGAGACTAGGCTACACCATTATCAGCTCAAATAATCTTACGAGGGTTTAAAACATGCCCATAGCTAGGAGGGACAAGGCCCTGTCTATGTCTCAGGGACCAGTCTGAGCACTTCGCTTGAGACTTCCACTCGCCCAATCTGGGTAGAACCACTCACGCAGTCATAGGCACTTTATGTCCTTTTCAGCTGAGCCTCCACTGGAGCATACTCCTGAAGGGCTGTCATTAAGGCAGGGAAAGCACTTTGAGAAGGGTGCTTGCCAGCTGATCACTTGCTGGGGGCTAGCATACATGTATATGTTTAGTGTTGTAATGCTAGCTTGGCTATTCTGGAGAGGCTGGCTCTTTCCAGAGTTTGACTGTCACCAGATTCTAACTATTTGTATTTTAACATCTAATAAACTACTCAAGGGGACAACTGAAAGTGCTTGGCTAGTAAACAATACTTAACAGCCATCCTCCTTAACTTCAGTTTATCTCCTTTTACCAGATACTACGCTGGCAGTCATGCACTTTCAATCCTTTCATGGGGAACTTCACAACATGCCTGCCAACAGCACATGAGAACTTTAAATCCAAACAGAATCAGGAAGCCTGATCGGCTCCTGGGGAGGTGGTGATTTATGCTATTACTATGAAATCACAAACCAAATGTCCTGCCAAAGGGAGCAAACAAGCCCCTTTTCTAGATGGAGCTCGCCAACTGTACCCTGATTGCAGAACAGCTAGACTTCTGGGCTGAAATGGGACGGGATGAATCTTAACAGGGCACAGCACTGCCAGTTAGAATCTGTTTCCTAACTTTGAGCCCTACAACAGTTGGTTTCCCCCATGGATTGGGATTTAAGCTCCCAGGAGAAAAGCTTAGAGTCCTCAATAGGCTATCAAGTGATCAAGGAATTCCTCCGAGACTCAATACGTTAATTGATGACCTGTCTGTGCTCTAAGCCCGATGCCAACTCACCACCAGTATTCGCAAAGCTCAGAAGATTGTGGAACAATCCTATTCCAACCAGGCATCCACCGCCCTTAATTTGTTACTAATTTTAGCTGCGCTGCTGTTAAGAGCTTGGAGGGGAAATTTCAGTACTCACCAGTTGCGTAGGGGTCGGGCTTATGGTGCCGTGGTGATGGGTGGTGCTGGATGACTTGCTGAGGTTTAGCTGGCTGCGGGAGTGGATGCTGCTGCGGAGGTGGCTGAGGCTGAGGGATATGAGGAGGGAATTGCATGGGCTGCATGTGCATCGGCCTCTGCTGCTGCTGCTGCTGCTGCTGCTGTTGTACTGAGGGATGAGCAGGAGGCTGAAGGGGTGGTTGAGGCTGCGACTGGACCTTCACTGAAGGGAGGAGAGGAGTCTGCGGCTGCACTTTCTGCAGCTGTTGAAGGTAGAGCTGCATCTGGCTGGTGCTCAGAGGCAGGCTGTGGTGAGGCGTGGGAGGCTCCTCATCCTCCAGGAGGACCTGGGGAGGTTGAGGCAAAGGTGGCTGGGGGAGCATGGGCTGCTGGCTTATGGCTGGTGACGCTGCTGGAGGACGCGAAGGCTTAGGGGGTAGTGCTGCGGCTCGATTACTGGGTCTCGATGGCTGCTGAGGCAGAGCGTTGTGCAAAGCTGGGGAAGAAGAGCAGGAATACATGGCATCACATACAACAGAAGAAAGAGCACAACTCCCCACAGCAAAACTGCACAAGTTGTTCTACTTATTAGACCGCCCGTGCCAAACAGAGGAAAAGATGTGCCATTATATCACCCATGGAATATAAATAAGATCCCATGACATCTAACCCCGTTTCTTAATCACGTGACCATACGTCCTTCTCTAACACATCAAGTTATCCCCAGACTTGCACAGCCTGGGACCATGTGGTGCCAGCTAGGGAACCCAGGGCTATAGAAAAAACAATGACTTACTGTAACCATGTTTCTTTGAGATGTGACGCAGATGCGTATTCCACTTAGGTGTGTATGTGTGCCCAGAGCACTGGAGATGGAGAAATTTGCCTAGCAGTACCTGTAGAGGGGCAGTGCTCATGCCTCATGGCACCACCCCAACCATCCCTCATTGAATGCCCAGACATGAGAGACTGACGCAAAGTGGACAGACAGTGGGTCGTAGAATACACACCTGCATCACATCTTGAAAACCACAAGTACAGTAAGTAACCATTTCTTCTTCTTCAAGTAGATGCAGCTGTGTATTCTATTTCCCACTTAGGTGAATTACAAGGAGTATCACCCCCTGGGAGGTGGGGCTCAGCGTCTACCTAAACAAGGATTGCAGGGCAGCTCTATCAAAGCTTGCTTCTGCCCTGGAAGATGTGTTGATGGCGTAATGGTTCGTGAAGGTATGTATCAATGATCACGTAGCAGCCCTGGAAACGCCCAATATGGAAAGGTTACTAAGGAACACTCTGGACAATGCTTGCATCCTTCTACAATGAGCTTACACGCACTGAGGAGTGTAGCTAAGGCTATTTCATGTGCCGTCAATGCAGGATGTTACCCATTTGGAGATCTGTGACGAGACCAGTTGACCCTTCATGCAATCTGCATATGGCACAAACAAATGAGGTGAGGCACAAAACAGTTTAGTTCTGTCCAGATAAAAAGGCTAGATATTGCCTGACATCTAAGATATGGAAATGCAGGTCCTCCGGAGATGAATGTGGTTTAGTAAAAAACTCCAGTAAATACATCACCTGGTTCCAATGAAACAGAAACCACTTTAGACAAAAACGTGGGGTGTGGTTGTAAAGTTACCTTGTCTTTGGAGGACTGTATATAAGAAGGTTCTGCCACTGGAGCTTGCAACTCTCACAGTCTCCTTGCTGATCTTATTGCTAACAGGAAAGCGGTTTTCTGACAAGAGCAAAAAGGGACAAGATAATAGGGGCTACAATGGATGACCCATCAGAGTTGCCAGGACTGTGTTTAGGTCCGACAAGGGAACCGGCTCTCATAATGGAAGATATAGACAAAGAAGCCCTCTTAAGAATCTCATTACCATGGCACTGGAGAAGACTGATTTTCCCTGAACAGGGGGATGAAGTGCCGGTATCGCTGCCAGATGCGCTTTCAATGGACTAAGCCAGTGGTCTTCAACCTATTTACCATTGTGGGCCACATATGCAGGTCTGTGTGTGTTATGTGGGCTGCATCCACACAATATATATCTATATATAGATATTGTGACAAAGGCTAGGTCCACACTACCCGCCCAATTCGGCAGGTAGAGATCAATCTTCTGGGATCGATTTATTGCGTCTCATCTGGACGTGATAAATCGATCCCAGAAGTGCTCCCCCGTCGACTGCGGAACTCCTGCTCGCCGAGAGGAGGAAGCGCTGTCGACGGGGGAGCTTGCCTGCGCCGCGTGGACCTGCAGTAAGTAAACTTAGTTCAATCTAGGAAACGTCGACTTCAGCTACACTATTCTCGTAGCTGAAGTTGCATTTCCTAGATCGATCCCCCGCCCCAGTGTGGACCAGCCCAAAGTTCCTCCTCTACCTTGGTGGGTTCTGCGCTTATTGGCGGATTTGCTCGCTTCACAGATTCACCCTGTGGGTCAGGAAACAGTCCAGAGACCTTCCCCTCTGGTAGAAGCTATAGTCCAGGTCAATTCCTCCTGTGTTTGATCAGGAGTTGGGAGGTATGGGGGGAACCCGGGCCCGCCCTCTACTCTGGGTTCCAGCCCAGGGCCCTGTGGACTACAGCTGTTTAGAGTGCCTCCTGGTACAGTTGCACGACACCTACAACTCCCTGGGCTACTGCCCCATGGCCTCCTCCCAACACCTTCTTTGTCCTCACCACCGGACCTTCCTCCTGATGTCTGATAACGCTTGTATTTCTCAGTCCTCCAGCAGTACGCTTACTCACTCTCAGCTTCTTGCACACCTCTTGCTCCCAGTTCCTCAAACACACTTCCTCTCCTCTGGCTCCCTGGCTTGACTGGAGTGAGCCCTTTTATAGCATCAGAGGGGCCTTAATTAGAGTCAGGTGCTTAACTGCCTCACCTGACTCTTAGCAGGTTAATTGGAGTCTGATGGTCTATTAGCCTGGAGCAGCCCCTGCTCTGGTCACTCAGGGAACAGAAAACTACTTATCCAGTGGCCAGTATATCTCCCTTCTGCTACTCTGCTGTTCCCAACTGGTCTGGGTCTATCACAATATATATAACCTGTATGGCCCTGAGGATGTCACATGGGCTGCAACTGTAGGCTGATTGGGGCACAAGTGGCCCACGGGTTGAGAACCACTGGACTAAGTGCAAGCCCCCACGTCTAAAGGTGTAGCAGGTACTCCTAGATGTCGTGGGGAGAAGTCAGTTTCGATTGGATTCCACGAGCTAATGACCATACCAAAAAAGGTTTATATTTTGCTGAGTAGGCCATTCTGATAGAGGACTTTCTACTGTTGAGCAGCACTTGTTCGATAGCCACTGAACACTGCTCTTCCTCCTCATTCAGGCATGCAGAAGCCATGCCGTGAGATGCAGAGAGCTGAGCACGTGATGCAAGATGCGTCCGTGATTCTCATTTAGCAGGTTGTGATGGAGAGGAAGCCTCATGGGAGGCTGAATTGACAGCATGAGAAAGTCAGAGAAGCAGCTTTGTCTTGGCCACATTGTGGCACCATGAATGATCTTGGCCTGAGCCACTTTGAGCTAGAGAATGACCTGAGGAGGATCAGGACCACAGTGAGTTTGGACAGGGAGGCTTGACTGAGGCCCGGTTGAGAGCAGAACAGACGACATTTCCTCTTGTCCTTTGTAGTGAACAGGTCGATCATTGGGATGCCCCAAGCTGTGAAGATAACCCGGAGGACACTTCTTTTCAGGGACCCTTTTTGTCTAGGGAAAAATACTTGCTGAGATAGTCTGAAAGTTATTTTGAACCCCAGGCAAGTGAATGACTATCGGAGTAACATTCTTCTCGATGCAGAACTGCCACAGCCTGATTGCCTCTAGGCAGAGCAATCTGGAGCATGCGCCCCCTTGTTTACATAACACATCGCGGTGATATTGTCAGTAAGTATGCGAATCACCAAGTCTCTGATATGTTGCCAAAGAGCGTGACATGCATTTTAGATGGCCCAAAGCTCCAGCAAGTTGATATGGAGTGAGGCTTCCTGTGCTGATCACAGTCTCTGTACTTTCAATGACCCCAGGTGCACCCTCCAATCCATCAGGGAGGCTTTGGTAACAACCGGACTTGGTTGGCGAGGGCTGGACAAAGAGAACGCCTTGGCAAACATTCTGTGGACACATCCACCACTGCAGAGTGTCTAGGATTAGTGGAGGCAGATGAACCAGTCTGATTAGAGAATAAGGAGTAGGATGCAAGACTGTCCTGACCCACATTTAAAGGGGATGGAGGTATAATTTTGCAAACTGGACCACCTGTGTGTAAGCAGACACGTGGCTCAAATCTCAGGCATGGTCTAACTGTCATGGAAGGCTGAGATTTCAGACTGAAACAAAGATGGCGAATTATCTGAAAATGGTCATTCAGCAGAAATGCTCCTGATGTCGTGGAATATAACAGGGCCCCAAGTAACACAATATTCTGAGTGGGAGCCAACGTTGACTTCCTGGTGTTTAGGGTGAGACCCAGACAGTCAGGCAACCGCAGTGTGGTACTGACATGAGCAAGAACTTCCTCTCTGGATCTGCCCCATAGTAACTAGTTGTTAAGATACAGGAAGATGTGAATTACATTCTTCCTGAGATATGCCATAACAATTGTGCATTTAGTAAAAACCCTGGGGGCAGAAGAGAGGCCAAATGAAGCACCGTGTACTGAAACTGGCATTCTGCCATGATGAACTGAAGGAATTTTCTGTGACTCGGTATAATTGCACTCCCGGGGGAATTCTGTGCCAAAAATTTACAAATTCTGTACTAAAAAAGAGAAAGTTACTCATCTTGTGCAGTAATGTAGGTTCTTTGAGATGTGTCCCCCTATGGATGCACCACTCTAGGTGTTCAGGCACCCCTGCACTCAATCAGATTTATGGTAGCAGTGCCTGGCAGGATCACACATGCGCAGTCCCCGTCTTGCGCTGCTTCAGGTGGTTAATTAGCGCTGTGCGATAAACTCCCCCTCAGTTCCTTCTCTACTGCAGAGCCTAGCAATAACTCTGAAGTAGAGGGGAGGAGTGAGGGTAGTGGAGCACTCACAGAGGGATACATCTCAAAGAACCAACGTTGGGCTTCGGAGTTGAAGTCGTAGCAGACGAAAGCACAGTGAGTCCAAATAGGGCACTGGAGGTTGCCTGTTGTTCTAAAGTGTAATGTTGAGTAAATGTACGGGCTGACACCTAGGTTGTGGTCTTACAGATTTCCGCAATGGGGACACTGTTAAGAAATGCTACAGAGGTCGATAAGGCTCTGGTGGAATGCGTGTGAATCTCCATAGGGCAGTGGTGGGCAACCTTTGGCCCGTCAGGGTTATCTGCTGGCAGGCCACGCGACAGTTTGTTTACATTGCCCGTCCGCAGGCACAGCCGCCCGCAGCTCCCTGTGGCCTGTGCCGCTTCCCGGAGCTCCCGTTGACCGGGAACAGTGAACTGCGGCCATTGGGAGCTGCAGGTGGCTGTGCCTGTGGATGGTCAGTGTAAACAAATCATCTCACGGCCCGCCAGCGGATTACCCTGATGGGCCGTTTGTGGCCCACAGGTTGCCCACTACTGCCGTAGGGGGTTGTTGACCACATTGGGAGTAACAGTTTTATGCAATCTGAAATCCATTTGGAGAGACTCTGTGTAGATATGGCATTCCCTTTGGATCGTTCAGTGATTGAGACAAACCGTTTCCGAGACTTACAGAATGCTTTTGTGCTAAGTAGAAAGCAATTGCCCTGTGTACACCCAGGGTACATAGTGTGGATTGTTGTCTATCCTGGCTGGGTTTAGGATAGAATGTCCGAAGGTAGATAGGCTGGTTGAGGGGAAAAGATGAGGCAATCTTGGGCAAAAACTTAGGATGTGGTCTCAAAAACTTTATCTTTGAAAAAGACTGTCTGGCGGATCTGCCAAAAGAGCACCCAATTCTCCCACCCATCTGGCAGACGTAATGGCAATGAGGAACACTACTTTCATAAAAAGATGTAACAAAGAGCATGTTGCCATGGGTTCAAATGGAGGGCCAGTTAGGACTTGAAGGATAGGTTGAGTCCCATGGTGGGGTAGGTTCTCTCACTTCAGGATAGAAATTGCTGAGGCCTCTGAGGAATCTTTTGGTGAGTGGGTGAGCAAATATGGAGAATTCATCTACTTTGCTGTGGAACGCTGTGATAGTGGAGAGCTGCACTTAACTGAGCTCATGGAGAGGCCTGACTTCTCAATATTCCAATAGTCCAATATTCAGGGTAAAGAGGCTGACACAGCCAGAATTCATTTTTGTTGGCACATGCCTCAAATTGTTTCCACTGGTGGAGGCAGTTGGTGTGGCTGGTTGTTCTGTGACTGTGTTTTGTACTTCATTGGAACACGTTATTTCAGGTTGCTTGAGCCATGGAGTCCCTGCACGCTTTGAGATGGAGTCTTTGGGGATCTGGATGAAGAACGTGACCTGCATCCTGAGATAGGAGACGAGGCAGAAGCGGAAGCATCCATGGTGGGCATACTGATAATCTGAGACGGTAAGGATACCAAGTTTGGCAAGGCCACGTGGGGGCTATTAGAATTACCCTGGAGTTGTCCTGCCTGATCTTGTGGATCACCAAGGCCAAAAGGGAGGTTGTGGGAAACACGAAAAGGAGAGGAGTGTTCCACTTCATGAGGAAGGCATCGCCCAGAGAGTGGCGACTGAGCCTCCCCCCAGAGCAGAACTGTGGGCATTTGGTGTTTTGAGTGGCTGCGAACAGGTCTATTGTCAGGAATCCCCAATGTTTGAAGATGTCCCAGAGCATGCCTGTTTCCACTTGTGGTCCTGGGAGAAATTCCTGCTTAATGGATCTGCCGTGGTGTTCTGGCAACCAGGTAGGTATTGTGTTGTAATGTGGATATAGTGTCTGATGCATAATTGCCAGAGTCTGATGGCTTCTACACAGAGGGAGTGTCATCGTGCTCCCCCTTGTCTGTTCATACAAAACATGCAAGCCACGTTGTCCATGAGGATTTGTATAGTCTTGCTTTCCATTATCAGTAGGAAGTGAGAGCAAGTGTTGTGAATGGCTCTTAGTTCTAAGATATTTATGTGCAGAAGAGTTTCCGCTGGGGACCAGCGGCCCTAGATACTGCACAGACGTAGATGTGCTCCCCAACCCAGAAGTGATGAATCTGTTGTGATGGTCATCGCTGGGAGAGTTTGCATGAAAGGCACTCCCCTAGGCAGATGTTGTCTGGTTGAGTCCAACCAGAGAAGATACTCCTTTACCTTGTTTGGTACCGTGAAGTGCTTGTTTATATTGTGCCTGTGAGGGACATAAACTGAGTGGAGCCAGGCTTGAAGGCATTTCATATGGAATTGTGCATGTTCTGGAAGCCATGTAGGCATGTTCTGGCAGGGACTTGTGGGCTGATTTGTACTGTAGCAATCAGGTTGGTCAATGTGAGGAATCGCTGTTGTGGCAGAGAGGCCATCGCCTCGACAGAGTTGAGGAAGTCTCCAATGAACTCTATTTGTTGCACGGGTATTAGTGTGGACTTTTGGCATTTATTTAGGGCAGGGGTGGGCAAACTTTTTGGCCCGAGGGCCACATCTGGGTGGGGAAATTGCATGCAGGGCCAAGAATGTAGGGCTGGGGTTGGGTTGCGGAAGGGAGTGCGGGGTATGGGAGGGGGGTGCAGTGTGCAGGAAGGGACTCAGGGCAGAGGAGGGGTGTGAGGTGTATGAGGGGGCTCGGAAGGGGGTTGGGGTGCAGGAGCGGGGGCACAGTGCAGGAAGGGGCTCTGGGCAGGGGTGTAGGAGGGGTGCACAGGGGGCTCAGGGCAGGGAGTTGGGGTGCAAGAGGGGTTCAGGTGCGCTTGACAGCCCTAGTGGAAAAGGTTTTTGGGGGGGAGGGGCTGAGGGGTGGGATTGTAAGGGAGTTGGGGAACCTTCCCCATGCAGATGCTGGCTGACCCCAAGCCTCTCCCATTCAGTCAGCACATCTGCCCCTGTCCCTGCACCTCCCATCCCCAGGGGTCTTTACAGCCTCCTTCCCCATCCCCATGTGTCCCTGCAGTCCCCCTCCCCCATCCCCAGTCTCAATGCTGTCACCCCACTAGCTCCTGAGCCCACACCCCAGTCTGCCCCCCCACTAGCCATTCTGAACCCATGTCTGTTACCCCCCAGCAGCCCCATGTGCCCCACTCTGTTCTAACCTGGCTCCATGGGCACGGTGCTGTGATGAACTTCTACTCCTGGGGGAATTCTGCAGCACTGGGCACGCACAGAATTCCCCCACCACAGAAAATACATTCTGCCCCAGAAGTGCTGCAATTCTGCCTTCTGCCCACCAGAGGCCACTGTGGCACCAGAACAGCCAGCTGCGTTCATGCTGCTGGTTCTTCTGGCGCCACAGTGGACTCTGGTTGGCGAAAGGCAGAACTGCAGCACTTCTGGGGTAAAAATGTAATTTCTGCTGAAAAAAAATTCTGCGGGACACATGAATTCTGCATGTCCGAAGATGCACAGAATTCCCCAGGAGTAAATAATTGCCATGTGAAAGTAGGTGTCCTATAGCTCCAGAGCATGCAGGGAAGACAGTCTGTAGAGTGACCATTCAGAACCCCATGTACCTGATACATTTGTTGAGGCCTTACTTCTAGTCCCAGTACTTCCTGGTATCCAAAGGAGAAGCTATGCCCCGTGTTCCAGTGGAACCTTCTCCACTGCTCCCAAAGGCAGCAGAGAGTAGACCTCCTCGAGGAGCAGTATCTCATGAGAGGGGTCCCTGAAGAGGGACAGGGAGGGAGGGTTGGGAGGTGGTGTGGAGTGGAACTGGATGGCATAACCCAATCTGATGGTACTTAGGACCCCGCTGTCAGTAGTGATAGAGCCCCCATCATTGTGAAAGAGGGCCAGCCTGTCCCCAAAGGAGGGAGATGAGGAGGAAGGAGCAATGACTAGGACAGTGCTCTGGAGCAAGGAGTCAAATGGGCACTAGGAAAGGCATCAGGGAAAGGTGTGGGGACTGGCCCAAGCCCAACAGCTTCCTCCTGTGGGATCTATCCCTCTTTCTGGTGTAGTCCTGTGCCTCGGGGCGTGTCTACACTTACCTCCGGAGAGATTGATCCAGCGGGGGTCAATTTATTGCGTCTAGTGAAGATGCGATAAATCGACCGCCGAGCGCTCTCCCGTCGACTCCGGTACTCCACCAGAGCGAGAAGCGTAGGCGGAGTCGACGGGGGAGCATCAGCAGTCGACCTACTGCGATGAAGACAATGTAAGTAGATGTAAGTACGTTGACTTCAGCTACGTTATTCACGTAACTGAAGTTGCGTAACTTAGACCGATCCCCCCCAATGTAGACCAGGCCTCAGAGGAGGGAAAGGCTGGCCAAATGTGCACTGCAGACAATACTGCTGCCACTGGATGCCACAGTGGCGCCTCTGCAGCCTGAAGGACTGCAGGGTAGTCCTGGAATTCTTAAAGGACCGCAGCGTCTCCTCAGTTTTGTCTGAGAACAGTGTTCAGCCGTCGAAGGCCAAAGAAAGCCAGGAACCCCATCTCATGGTGACCACATAGGCCACCCACCCTGGCCCAGGTGTTCATGATATCGAGTGTGGATTACAAAAAGCATCTTAGCCACCAAGCAGCCCTCAGTGACAAATACCAGAAAATTCCTCCTGACATAGCTGTCCAGTTAACAAAACTGTACTTGGACAGCAAGGCTTGCTGATTGGCAAGTCACATCTGTAAGGAAAAGGTGGTGTAAATCTTCCTGCCCATGAAGTCCAATCGTTTAGAATCCTTAATCTTTAGGGGTGAACTTAAACCTGCCCTGCTGGGCTCTGTTGTTCACCGCAGTTGCAACTATTGAATTTGGGGCCAGATGGGAGTTAAACCCCTCAAATCCCAGCATGGGAATGAAATAGTGCTTTTCTATGTGCTTAGCTATAGGTGGTGTCAAAGCCAGAGTGCTCCAGAGGGCCTTAGCCAGTTCAAGGAGCACTGCTGATAGAGAGGGTGACTCTCCCAGGGGCACAGAGCTGTAAAACGTCCATCAATTTGTGGGGGGTTCTCTTAAAAAAAAAAAAAAAAACCCACACACACAAAAAAACCCTTCTGCTTGGATACCAAGAAAAGCAGCTACATACTGCAAAAGGACTTGGTACAACTTAAAATCCAGTACCGAAGGGGGGGATGAGCCATGTACCACAGCATCATCTGGAGATGAAGATGAGGCCCTTAACTGAGCCAAAGCCGGATCTTGTTCCGGGGATGACGGACCCAGATGGAACAACTCTGGACGTGCCACAGGGAGGACTGCCAGTGCCTTGGCCTGCAGTGGATCGAGAGTCACCACCAAAGACTGGCCGGCAATCTTGCCTTTGAGCAAGATGAAGAGTAGGACCTCTGCGATCGAGGAGTGTCCCACGGATTCCACTGACATGGATAAGGCACTGGTGGCCAACAGGTGCAGGGCCAGGGACCTCCATCCTGAGCATGAGATGTGCGCCAATCCGTTTACATGTAACAGTCCATCAGTGGCCCTCAATGCTGGTCGGGCAATGGAGAGTGGGAGGATGACAACCCTGACTCAAAGGAGCCTCAGGATTCCGGAGATAAGGGCAGAGCCAAACCAGAGGGAGCAAGTAGATGTTTGACTCGTCTATTGTCCAGAATGAGGCAGGAAACAGAGCTGCCAATGGAAGCAATATCATTGGTACCAAGCATGCCAGTGCTTGAAGCAGTGTCAGTCCCGAAGTGAAGAGTGGTACCAGAGTGTCTGATGGCACCATCAAGAGTGGTGAAAGCCACCATGGAAACATCTGCTGTGCTGACTGCAGCAGTGTCGAGGAAGTTCCTGGTACCGGGGTCCCACGTACCAATCAGAGTACCAGCCCTATTTCCACAATTTGTGGAAGGGGAACATTGGGGCGCAGTGTCAACAGACCCAAAGATTCAGTAGCTTGTTCAATAGAAGGGGCTATAGTTGACAGAGACTTGGCAAAGTCCTGGACCAAAGGAGAGGTCAGGACTGAAAGGCAGAAGGAGGTCTGTAGCTACTTGGTATGCTGCCGACGCAGAAACAGTCGGTACTGGCATCTCCCTCATCAGTACCAGACTCAATGGATGTCCAGGGGCTGGAACCAAAGTCAACGGTAAAGGGTTTCTCACCTCCCTACTAGGTACCGGGGAACGGTTAGAAGCACCAGCTCCATGCTGTTCCATGCTTTTCCTGGGGGAGGAGGAAGAGTCACCCCAAAACCTGGAGCAGTCCCTATTGGCGGATGTGATTGCAGAGCCATTGGCCATTATCTTTGAAAACTCATGGCGATCAGGAGAGGTCCCGGATGACTGGAAAAAGGCTAATGTAGTGCCCATCTTTAAAAAAGGGAAGGAGGAGGATCCAGGGAACTACAGGCCAGTCAGCCTTACCTCAGTCCCTGGAAAAATCATGGAGCAGGTCCTCAAGGAATCAATTTTGAAGCACATCAAGGAGAGGAAAGTGATCATGAACAGTCAGCATGGATTCATCAAGGGCAAGTCATGCCTGACAAACCTAATTGCCTTCTATGAAGAGATAACTGGTTCTGTGGATTAGGGGAAAGCAGTCAACGTGTTATTCCTTGACTTTAGCAAAGCTTTTGACACTGTCTCCAAGAGTATTTTTGCCAGCAAGTTAAAGAAGTATGGGCTGGATGAATGGACTTTAAGGTGGATAGAGAGCTGGCTAGATCGTCGGACTCAACGGGTAGTGATCAATGGCTCCATGTCTAGTTGGCAGCTGGTATCAAGCAGAGTGCCCCAAGGGTCGGTCCTGGGGCTGGTTTTGTTCAATATCTTCGTTAACGATCTGGAGGATGGCGTGGATTGCACCCTCAGCAAGTTTTCAGATGACACTAAATTGGGAGGAGTGGTAGATACGCTGGAGGGTAGGGATAGGATACTGAAGGACCTAGATAAATTAGAGGATTGGGCCAAAAGAAATCTGATGAGGTTCAACAAGGACAAGTGCAGAGTCCTGCACTTAGGAAAGAAGAATCCCATGCACTGCTCCAGACTAGGGACAGAGTGGCTAGGCAGCAGTTCTGCAGAAAAGGACCTACGGGTTACGGTGGATGAGAAGCTGTATACGAGTCAACAGTGTGCTCTTGTTGCCAAGAAGGCTAACGGCATTTTGGGCTGTATAAGTAGGAGCATTGCCACCAGATCGAGGGACGTGATCATTCCCCTCTATTCGGCATTAGTGAGGCCTCATCTGGAGTACTATGTCATTTTGGGCCCCACACTACAAGGAGGATGTGGAAAAACTGGAAAGAGTCCAGCGGAGGGCAACAAAAATGATTAGGGGTCTGGAGCACATGATTTATGAGGAGAGGCTGAGAGAACTGGGATTATGTAGTCTGCAGAAGAGAAGAATGAGGAGGGATTTGATAGCTGCTTTCAACTACCTGAAAGGGGGTTCCAAAGAGATGGATCTAGACTATTCTCAGTGGTACCAGATGACAGAACAAGGAGTAATGGTCTCAAGTTGCAGTGGGGGAGGCTTAGGTTGGATATTAGGAAAAACTTTTTCACAAGGAGGGTGATGAAGCTCTGGAACGGGTTACCTAAGGAGGTGGTGGAATCTCCTTCCTTAGAGGATTTTAAGGTCAGGCTTGACAAAGCCTTGGCTGGGATGATTTAGTTGGGCATTAGGTCCTGCTTTGAGCAGGGGGTTGGACTAGATGACCTCCTGAGGTCCCTTCCAACCCTGATATTCTATGATTGGTCTTATGAGACCGTCTCCTCGGCACAGTCAACAGAGAAGAGCCCCTATTGAAGTACCTGCTCCAGAATGTGAAGCGGCAGTGCTGTTGGAGCCCAAGGGCAACCTCTGACCCTCTGAGGGCCTTGGGACCAAAGCAGGCCACATGGCCTGTTCGAGCAGGTGCTGCTTTAGGCGAAGGTCCCAAGCCACTTGAGTCAGTTTCTTAAAAACTGATCGGCAGATTGCGCAATGCTTCTTGACATGGGCCTTGCTACCGGGGATCACTTCTCCACATGAAAGACAATGTTTAAACCCCAGAAGGGCATCACTGAGGCAACAGACTGGTAACACAAACTACTCTAACATTAAGAGTACTACTAACTATATACAAGAGAAAAAACTAAATTAGTTGAGAGGTTGAGACCACACAAAGCTCCGACTCCAGTCATGGGCAGTAAGAAGGAACTGAGGAAGGATCAGGACAGCATTACCTCGTGTAGCCAGGACTATAACCACAAGGTGCAAGTGCCACCCCTCTACAGGTACTGCTGGGCAAATTTCTCCTGTTCTGGTGTGCTGGGGAGACACACACCTACATGGAATACATGGCTGCATCTACTCCAAGAAGAAGAAAGGGCTACAGCTTTAGATACACAGCATTGCCCATTAAGTGCTTACCTGGAGGAGAGACTACTGCATGTTGGTTCAAGTGAGGAGGAGTGCTATGCTCAGGTTGCTGGGGGAGATGGGGTGGCATCTCTGGCTGAGGAAGATGCATGATGGGCTGGGTGAAATGTGTGATAGTGTCAAACATGTTCCCTGGGAGCGGATGCTCCATGATGGGGACCTGTGCAGGTACGAAAGGAGGGGGAGAAGACTTCATCGGAGGCGGTGCTTGTTGAGGGACAGGCTGCGGAGGCAGTGGTTGCATCTGCTGCTGCTGCTGCGCCTGCTGATGGTGGTGGTGGTGATGCTAGGGAAGACAAAAACTCATGAGATCAGCAGAACCACCTCATTTAAGTTTCCAGCCTTGTGTCATCTGGTATGCAGGGAGGCAGCTCAGAACAATTCCAGACATCAATAATGGAGGGACTGAGCCTGTGGTTGACTATAAGCTCCTGATCTAAAAGGGAGATCTAAATAAGAGTATTGTTTTAACAGCCTGTGTGCCCGGCCCAGCCCAACCTCTCTGATGATTCGGCGGTCAATGTATACTGAGGATGCTAATTCATAGGAATTCTCTCATGGCTCCAGGAGGGAGGCTTCTCCAAAACTCACCTTTTTTTGCTCTCTCCCAGAGTGCCCTTTCTTCTTCAATTTTGGTGCCATTTCTGTGGAGAAAGGAAGAAGGGATAATAAAAGGGTTAGCATCCAGGTGCTGCTCTTCCAGGAATCACTGACACAAATATGGGAGCAACTAATATTACTGATCTCAGTTACAAGTACAACACTTAAATCACAGGAAGAGTAGCGAAGTTTTGGTGCTCACTGCAAACTGCTCTCTCTGAAGCACTCACGAAGAATACATTTTCAGACACAAAAACAGGCAGCTTTTCCCTGATTTTACCTTTGGAACTTACTACAGATTCCTGAGGAAAGAAATTCAGTTTCCTTGGCTACATCTTTGTTCCTTCACAAAACCAGGAAGGATCAGAACTTTCAAAACATCAACTACAATGGTTTACAAAGAAATTTCTTCAAGACTTTGACCAACACTAATTCTTCGGCCACAGGCCTTTGGGACACCAAAGTGACAGACTATAAGAATTGGTTAGCCCTTGCCTACATTAGAGTTTCTTGGAAATCTCTCACCAGTGCAGTGCCACCAGTAGTAACCAAAGTGGGAGTTAGTGTGGATAGGACTCAGGGCACTGCCAGAATGTGTGTCATGGTGTCTTCTATACCCATTCTGACCAGTGTTAGAGAACGGTGGTAAAAATGCCAGTGGTCTACTGAAAATACTTCCATTGCTACCACTGGTGGAGCTGGAATGATAGAAAAATCTTTCAAATAGCCTATTAGAGATACAACCTGACAGGGCTGCAGAGAGCTGGCTGTGAAGCGTTTTCACAGCCCATTAGTTAGCTCAAGAGCACTTATTTGAACATTACAATGTCAGTGATGGAGAAGAGAAAATAAATAGACAGCAGCCATGATAGAATAGATGCAACACAGAAAACCATCCTTCCTCTCACACTGGAGAATTGTTAAGAGTTTGCATCCAAGGGCCTCTTGCTGTTTAAACAAGAAAAGGGCTTAAACTCACCGCTTTCTATCAGAGGTCATACTGGGAGTCAAACAGAAGAAACTTTCTTCTCCACCCTAAAACAAAACTGTCTGGGACTTTCAGCAGCTTTCACTACCAGTCAGCCTCTCTCCATTGGTGAAAATTTGTTATATATTAGAGCTTCCCAAGACTTCCTTTGCAGCTTACTTCAAAGTTTATTAAATCAACAAAAATGAAAGGCACAATATTGACCATCTGGCTTAAATTTCCTCCCCTGGAGAATTCCAGCCAAACACCTGAATCAATTCCCTTGCTTGAACGTGTTCTACTTCATCATTATTTGGCACGCCCAGTGGTGTGGGGTTAAGACTCAAGCATTACCCCTGAACAGGGTTTAAAACTGCGTTGGCAAAATTCTAGTGGCCCATTCATGCCCCGGGTGTTTTTTTTTTTTTTTTAAATCGGTAAGTAAAGTATTCCTATTTTCACCACCGTGAATCCTCATGAGAGGGGACAGGCAAATATGGTAGAATTTGTACTTAGGCTGGTAAATTGAAGCCAGACTACATAATCACTTTTGTACCTTCCGGCCTTGGAATCTATGAAATGTTCATAATTTTGCAAGGCCAATACAAAGTCAAACCATTTTGTAGCAAAATTTAAGATGATCTAGTAAGTATTCAGACCCCCTTTCTATGTATATCATGCTTCCTTCATATGTGTCTCTCATTATGAGTTTCCCTGTGGTATAAGGTAAATACAGCATAATTAAAGTATTCCTGGAGGTCCCTTCAGCCACCAGGGTCTATCATTACAGGGATTCCCTAAGCTTTTCAGGAAGCAATATTTTACCAGAGCAAGACCTCAAGTGTGTTGACAGACTCCCATTCAACTGTTCACATTTTCCATGGTTCAGGCTGTTTTTGTGACCAATAGGAACAGCCCAAGCTCAGCTGCAGGTCAGAACATGTCCAAGACTAGATGGAAGGTGGGTAGCAGAGCTCCTCATTACAGTATTGGGAGATGAAGCATCAACACCATTGGTTGGGGCCACTAGTCATTTGAGGACTACTGTACAAATCTGACACTTTGCCAGTCTAACTTGGTATGAATAATTACTTAACTAGGCCTTGACCCAGCAGAAGACATTTCAAAGAGCCAATAAAACCTCAGTAAGTTACATGCATTAAAGCTCATGTGCTAAACATCCATACAGAAATGGATGGAACAAAAAATAAACAATCCTTTGCACTTTTCCTCCGAGGCTCTCCAACCGTTTTACAAATGGGGCCAAGTATCATTATTCCCATTTTACAGATGGGGAATCTAAAACATGGGAGATTTAACGTTTCTCTTGAAACTGTACATGGTAGAGCTGAAAATTGGATCCCAGTCCAGTGCATTTTCCACTGGACTAAAATTGAAAAATGATTATGGTTAATCTGCTTGCAAACTTGTTTAAAAGAGTAGATTTTGACTTAAATATACAAAGCCATCTTAACCAGCCACATTGACGTTACTTTTCACAAAGGAGAAAGAGAGTGGTTGATGTTTTCTGCTATTAAGTGACTTGCCCCACATAGACTTTCCCCATCTGAGTCAAAAACCCAGGTAACCGAGAGAGAGGCTGAGAGAGAATTAATCACAGGAACACCACACCAATCAACTGAAGAGTCACCACTGAGCCACTGAAAGGCAAGAAGGAAACAGCAACATGTAGGTCTTCAGGAAAATCATGTTTTACAACTATTCACTGAGGTCTTTTCTGAGTTCCTACTCTATGACTGAGGGCAGAAAATAGAAGCCCCATACTAATCAGTAAACTAAAATAAAATTTACAGAAAAGTCGTCAAAATGACAGATGTCAGTCTCTGTAACAGTTAAGTATCTAAGAGACTGGTCTGCTTTACTGTGAGCCATACACTATGTGAGGGGCTTGCAAATGTGCTTTGGAGCCTGTAACTGCCACATTCTTATCTGATGCAAGTGTAATACATATAGCAAACAGAACCTGATTCACTTTGCTATAAACATTCTACTTGCTGATCCACTTTTACCTTGTCTGCATCCCAAGAAACTTCCTACCATGCATACCAAACTAGGAGGAAACTGAATAAGCTGTGTGGCTGGAAAAAAAAAGTTACTGAAGGAACCAATATTTCTGTCATGTTCCATTTAATCAGAAGAAAAAATACCAATGGGAAGAAATCAAAGGATGGGATACAAACAAATGTGGGGGGTTCCAGGAAAGGAGGAGTTTTGTAAAAGGACACCACCACTTGAGGGGAAGAGACAAGGAAAACTATGACATATTTGATCTTTGCAAATCAATGGGATTTGAGAGAATTCCTCTCGACAAGTTGCAGATTTGCTGCATAAGTATACAAGGAAGTTGCACTAGTAAACATTATCAGCGAAAAGGCAATTAAGCCATTATCACTCCTATGTGAATGGGACTGGAAATGGGAGATTATACATAGACAGTCCCCAGTTTCAGGAGTCAGCCAAAAATGCCATGTTTAATATATAACATTTCTCATTTGTACTTTATGTCAGAGACCCCCTAGCTTCCTGGTTTCCATGCAGCTGATCAACATGTATGTGTTTTGCAATAGTAAAAGTGTGAAAAAGAGGGACTATCAGACATGTTATAAGGCTGTGTGCAAGTATCAACCCTGAAAAGCAGTTAAAAAGGTACCAAGTGGTGTCACTCTGACCTAGTTGCTTCTTTGTACAGGTGTTTGCTCTCACTCCTATATTCCTCAGAGGTGTGATGGCTAGCTTCTAACCAAGCTCCTCAGAAGCGGCACGTTTGCTTACTGGTGTGCATATTTCTTGTAATGATATTGTCTTTAGCTTAAACTGAATTATTGACAAACTATCACATGTTTAGCCAAGATACTGGACCACGCTCTGCACGTAGGTAAGAGAAAATGGTTTGGTCTGGATTGACAGGAAACCCCATTCACTTTATAGTGCTCTGAGCAAATGGTTGTGCATCTCCTGGTTTGTTGGGATCAGCAGTTCTGTTTAATATTTGACTCACGGGTGTGACTCCGTGGGACTAAAGCAGCTATGGACACAGCTCCACTCCAGCCAGCCACAGGACACTAACCTTCTGGCCATTTAACTAACCAGGAGGTCTCCAGAAATGCAAGAACAGGCAAACAAAAGACAAACATGGCCCAGAAAATCACTTTTCAGGTTTACTCTGAATAGTCACATCAGCTATTTGAGAGATAAAATTTTGCTGCTTTTTATTCTTATTAACCCTGCAGAGCCAACACAGCCACGGTTGACAGCTGCTGATTCTGTTCCATCTTGTGTATCTACAAAATCGCTTATTAAGTTCCAAATCAGTGTCACACCTATGGAAGCCCATGAAAGGCACCAAGGGCTCCGCATGGACTAAATCTGGTTCACAGAACCATTATGATGGTTCTCTTCATACCGCATTTCAACTAAGCTTTGGCTCTTAGAGCCCAGGTTGAGATTTCAAGGCTGGTACTTAGAAAAAAATGTCTACTTGTGCACACAGCACATCTGAGACAGAAATCCTCAAGACACAATAAATATGGGATTCCACGATGCCATTCTCACAAAGTCACTTTTCAGAGTAGAAACACTAAGATCAGAGCCCAGTTTCCAGTAAGTGAAGCCTCTGCTTGCAATTAACTTATTCTATCAAATAGCTTTCCTCTCTGGAAGGTTCTAGGGTATCTTCCCCACTCACACAAGTTTTTCCAATTATTAATTAGTTACTTCCCCACACTTTCACTGAGGAAGGTGAAATACTCAATAAAATAGTATACAATTATACACTTGGTAAAAATATTCTATTTTGAAATGACTTCTTAAAACTGCAATTCCATTATACAAAAGGTACATTTTCTGTAGCAAACCAAACACTTTATTTATTTTTATTTAAAAACAAAAATATAAAAAAACTATACAGCTTGTTTTAAAAAAGATTGTGGTTACATTACTGTTAAATCAAAAAGCATGCAGATAAAAATATAAAAATAAACAGATTTGTATAAAGTAATTATTTGTAGATGATAAATGCTAATTGAAGTGCCTTAAAAGGAATCTGAATCAAAATGGCAATGACAGTCCATTCATTGTCAAATGCATTCTTACTTTCTAGGATTACAGCTTTGCTAGTAACATGCAGTTATACATTCCAGTAAAAATCAATCCCAGTTCCCAGCAGTTTATAGAAAAATAAAATACAACAGGAACAATCATGTGATTTGGAGAAAACATTTTAACAATGCTAAGAGACTGCAAGTAAAAACTTTACAAAATAGTTTCGGTTATAAAATAAACTTCCCTTGATAGCACAGAGAACCTCCATACTACTCTGGTATTAGAGATGAGCTCAAAATGTGAATACTGTGTATAAGTGACTCATGGTTTCCAGACTGTGTTGTGGTGCTTTCTTGGCATTTTGCTGGAAGACAATTAAATCTAATTGCTTCCCTTCCCCTGTTGTGCAGGGAGAGCAGATCAACTCATTGTGGCTTCTATGCCACTGACACAGTCATGTAAGGCAGAAGGTGTTTCCTAAAAATGTGGCTAAAGAAAGTTGTTAGCAGTAGCAAGAGCACTAAATCCCAAGGTTCAAATTGGTCTTGGATAAGATGTATATCTAGCTTTACAGAAAAAGGGATACCTATACTCTAATGTGCTGGCATATCAGTTTATTGAATTTCTAATGGAACTATCACCTTAATAGAAAAATGCTGATGCAATATTTGTCAAATTATTACATTAAAAAACACTAGGGTTTTGAAGAAAAAACCCAACAACCCTAATCTTAACAGGGCAAAAGAACAGTGATTAAAAATAGTACTTAGCTTTTCTATGTATCACAGTACATAAACACACTAAGGCCTGGATCCTGCAATCAGTTATGCAAGTGAATAGTTTCTTAAAATAGGATTACACTCAAGTGCAGGTGCCTAGTGGACTTTGAAGCTCTGTCGGGTGCTTTACAAATATTAATTAGTTCTCCTTCCTCAATTCAGATGCAACCTGAATCAGCATGTTGTATACTGACAAGGAGTGGTGTATCAAGATGGTAATTCTTCAGTGGGCTCAAAACCAAAGCAAAGCACTTTTCCTGACCTCTCATTAGAAAATATGGAAACTATATTTTAAAAAATGAACATCCCCAGTGAAAAGAATAAAGAGAAGAATATCCCATACCCAAACTCCCAACAAAAGAGTTTCTATTAAAACTCACCACATTAAAATAGAATATTAAGCCAAATTTTGTACATTTATCAGAACAGTAAGGGTACAAATTTGATCAGTCAGAGCCTTGACAGTTGAATTTCAATAGTCAACTCCCCAACTGCATAGTTCTCCGAGTAACTACTCAAGTGGTTTGCAGGACCATAGATACAGCAGTGCTCTTCTGCAAAGCCCCTTTACTGATGCTTAGGGCCCTACCAAATTTATGGCCACAAAAAAACTTGTCATGGACCGTGAAATCTGGTCTCCCCCCGTGAAATCTGATCTTTTGTGTGCTTTTACACTATAGTATACAGATTTCACAGGGGAGAGCAGCTTTTCTCAAATTGGGGGTCCTGACCCAAAAGGGAGCTGCGGGGGGGGGGGGGGGGGGCGGGAGGTCACAAGGTTATTTTAGGGGACTCATAGTATTGCCACCCTTACTTCTGCGCTGCCTTCAGAGCTGAGTGGCTGGAGAGCAGTGGCTGTTGGCCGGACGCCCAGCTTTGAAGGCAGTGCCCTGCCAGCAGCAGCACAAAGAAGGGTGGCAATACCATACCATGCCATCCTTACCTCTGTGCTGTTGCTGGCGGTGGCTCTGCCTTCAGAACTGGACTCCTGGCCAGAAGCCGCTGCTCTCCAGCTACCCAGCTCTGAAGGCAGCACCACCGCCAGCAGCAGCGCAGAAGTAAGGGCATCAGTACCACAATCCCCCCTACAATAACCTTGCAACCCCCCCACCCCTTTTTGGGTCAGGACCTCTACAATTACAACATCATAAAAATTCAGATTTAAATAGCTGAAATAATGAAATTATTTTAAAAATCCTATGATCGTGAAATTGACCAAAATGGACCCTGAATTTGGTAGCGTCCTACTGATGCTATTAGGACTGTCCTTGGTGATTAATACAAAGTTAATTCTAGATTCTACTGAGAGAAAATTAATCTCTTATTTTTTCTTCCCCCATTTGGTGTTTCCCAGGGAGGAGCTACAACAGATAGGAGGTAGTGAGCACTTTGAAACATTATCTGCACAGTAAGGTCTTGGCTACACTTGCAAGTTACAGCGCTGTAAAGCCTCCCCCAGCCCTGTAACTCACTCCCCGTCCACACTGGCAGGGCACTTACAGCGCTGTATCTCCCTGAGTACACCGCTGCAGGTACTCCACATCTCCGAGAGGAATAACAGCTGCAGCCGAGATGGCTACGATTCACGGGTGTGAGTGTAAACACTTGCAGCGCTGTACTAATCACCTTGTCAAGTGGCCAATCCTCTCCATTGTTGTGACCGGCTGCAGGAATGCAGAAGTGCTGGTTTCAAAGCTCCTACCACAGAGAAAAGCAAACAGTTTGCAGCTTGCTTTGAGTGAGTAAATGAACGAACAGGGGGCCAGGAGTTCAGAATTTGCAAAATAGAGAGCTGACACGTTCCAAAAAGCACTCTCTCTCCACCCACACTCCCTATCACAATCCACCCCACCCCCCCCGTTTTGAAAAGCACATTGCAGCCACATGAATGCTGGGATAGCTGCCCATTATGCACCGCTCCCAATACAGCTGCAAATGTTGCAAGTGTGGCCACACCACTGCGCTGTCAGCTGTCAGTGTGGACAGTCTGCAGCGCTTTTCCCTACTCAGCTGTACGAAGACAGGTTTACCTCACAGCGCTGTACAGCTGCAAGTGTAGCCAAGGCCTAAGTTAAGACTACAGGGAATCAAGTTTCCTATTTCAGAACCCAAGGGCCAAATCACCTCTAGGAGTTTAGCAAAGTAAGTTTATTCATATAGAGCTATATGAGGTATTGAAGGTACAACTGTATGAGGGGAATGGTGGCCTACTGAATTAGTACGCAGGTCAGCTGCTGTGTACAAGCTCTGCCAATCTGACACCTGGCATTCTGTTCACAAATCACTATGTGTGGATATGAATGCCTACTCAGATGCACCATTCAAACTACATCCTGAATGCAGGACACTAGGATAGAATATCCTAGTTCATCTACATTTCCTAGGTGCCAGATGATCAGGAACTTTGGGCATTAAGCCCACTAAATCTGAATTGGTAGATACTCCCCACCCATGTGAGAAAAAGAGGATGAGAGGAAGTTTCTGCATAGAGGACCCCCCCCACACCAAATCTAGATGCCCCCATTCTCTTACGTTTCTCAGTCACCACAGTATATCGACGTGGTTAAGGAGTTTGATTGTTGAGAAGGGCAGGGCTGTCAAACATGACTAAAAAGCTACCTGATGCTTGATAAAGACAAAACAGAAGCCAATTAAATTCAAATGGGTGAAGTACTGTTGAGGAGAGAAGTATTTTCCCTCCTCTGATTCATAAAGAAACAGGAAACTCTATTAAGGAACAGATTACAATTTAGCAGGGTCTGAAGTTTGAAAGGTCAGCCATTTAATCCATGCATAAAAATACATATTACAAACACAGGAAAAGTATCTTTCTTTTGCACAACTTACAGCTGAATTGGAGTTGACTCAAAATGTTCAACCCAAAAGTTTACCTCTGAGCTGAGCTACAGCATAGGAAGTTTCAGAACAAAAGCAAAATTTGCAAGAAAGCTGACACAAGTCAAGTTGAAACCTTAACTTTAGTGTTTGTTACCATGGAAATAATTTTAGTAGAATGGTTTCTAGATATCAATGGTCTTGGAGACTTTTCAGGAGACATCTCAGGCTTGCTAGCTAAGGCATGAACACAAAATAATACTCAAGATCTTTAGATGAGGTATAACATCACAATATTACTTCATTCATTAAAACTATGAAACATGAAACAATAGCTATGAAACATGGAGACCGAGTTCACCACAAGTATTGCCTCCCACATTCCCTTCCTCCCCCCAGTATGAATAAAACTGAGCTCTTTTGCTTCACTAAAGAGGTAAGAGGATACCTCAAGCCAGAAAGACCCAGCACTGCACCTCTAAAGATAATTTCTGACTTAACGTATATTTGTGTGTTCTGTGAACTCTAGACATTCTCTGCCATAAAGATGCACCACTGTATACTACAGCTTGATCATTCATGACTGAATGATTAAGCTCAAAAGAACAGATATGCTTACAAAACTATTTGTATTCTGTAGAAAAAAGGTTGCTTACATGCAACCTCACCTAAGGCTGAAGATACAAAAACCGTAATTGAAAGAGGCAATGGAATCTATTAGAAATTTCATGATACTTGCATAGAAAGTCAGGAGGTAATAAAGTTACCAGCTAACTTGATGGTTGTGTTTAGTCTATATCACAAGTAGGTGTCTCCAGGATGAATTTCAATCTCATTACAATTCATAAAGATACTATCAAAACACAACTAAAATTAAACTGCACTAATCCTTTAATCCTGTACCTCTGTTTTCATAGATTATAAAACTAAGGGACCATTCTGTTCACCTGGTCCAATCTCCTGCAAAATATCCTCCAGTAATTTGTTTTCTCTACTAATATCAATCTTCAAGGTATTAAATCTTCCAGGGCTGATTTTCAATGCAAGTATAGTACTCATGATTATTAACAAGAATGCTTTATAAATTCTGTTTTAAATTCTAGATTAAGGATTAGCAACAGGTGGATTAAAGTGAGTGGAGCAAAATCAACCCAGAATGTAAGTAGCTTTTCAGAAATCTGGACTACAGAGATGAGTCAGGCAGCTGTAAGAGAGCACTGTATTAGTGCATTAAAACCTGTCTTTAGTGACTACGGAGAGTGAACTGCAGGAGACTGAAGCAGATGCGTAATTTCAGTATAACTAGTTATATAATGTGTACCTATTTTTTCTTATATATTATAGAATTAACTGGTGTGTATTTTTACATGTATCAAAGTGCTTTATGATAAATCAAACCAAGATAAAATAACTTACAATTATAGTATTAAGATTTTTAGATTTAAAACTACATATATCTATTGCACAAAACACCAAGTACACCCACCAAACAGCAGCTCAGTGGGTAAAAAAAGGAAAAACAGAAACCAAGTTATTATAAAAGAGGAGCATAAGAAGCCAGATCTTATTACAAATTGAAGTGCAAAGATTATCAGTAAGATTTTAAATCTAATTTTCCACTTCACCAGCGCAGGTGTTTCTCCTATCAGGATATATATTTTGCAACTTCTCCAGAATCGTATTGCTCATTTAAACATTACCGAGAGAGAAGCTCAAAGGATGGCCAACGACAGGGCTATTACAGTAAAGGGTATCGTGAATTAACAATACATTAGTTACATAAGGTGTCAAATATACAATTCTAAAATGTTTAAATAATTACATTTCAATTCATGGGAAACCGTATTCTATATGTTAATAATTAAGTTACTATCCTGCAGTACAGGGACAACAAGGGCCCCTATATTTAATCAGAAAAGCAGGAGAAAGATTTAGCAAAACAAACATCACTGTAAATATTCTAGACCAGAAAAATTTAGTTTCTTTTTTTGGTAACAAAGTATTATCAAAACAAATATATTCATTTGTACATATTCAAAGACTACTAAAAAATCTGGTGACTATAGCTTTATTATGTGGCAGAAAGCTCGATAAAGAATACAAACTGCGCGCAGGGTTACTGGTTTTTAAAAACAATGTTTAAACTGAGAGAATTATAAACATATTATATGATTAATTTTGGAACAGAAAGTGAAAGATAAGAGTCAACAAGCTAAAACAAAACCAAAAATTGCATCCCAAGGAACATTTGCAATTTCAAAATAAATTTGAAGGGAAAGAAGGCTCACATACCACACACACATTGCACTATACCTAGAGGCAGAGTGCTGCCCAATGGCTCTAATGATAGCACTAAATCACTTAATGCCAACATTTTCAAAAACATCTGATTTCCAGTAGCCAACATGGGACACCCTGGCCACGATTTTCAGAGATGCTGGGCACCTATTGGGGCACCAATTCAAGTTAAAGAGCTGGGGGGGGGGGGGGGGGTTGTGGGGGCACCTCAGCACCTGTGATAATCAAGTCCAAAATGGACACCCAAAAACAGAGGCAACCAAAATTAAGAGGCCAGTTTTGAACACACTGGCCCTGTCATCCCAAGACTGTCAAGATGGAATCAGACTAGGAGATATGGATATGTTTTGGGAAGAGCAGTTTTACAGTCAGTTGTTATAGTTTTATGGAACAGAGAACATTAGAGAAAAAAGCTCAGTCACGTTTAGCACTCCACCAAGGAAGTGCAGTTATGGTACACAGTGGAGTACACTGGAGGCACTAATGTGACTTATGTTGCAAAGTTGAGCAAACTGTCATCTTACAGATTTCCATACCATACACCACATAAAACTTATAAAGAACTAAGGTTTTAATTAGCTCTGCCTAATGACAGCTTACTCAAAATACAAAAACTATAAAGCAATTCATTCTTAAGGATAAAGTGCTCTATGGCAGAAGAACAGAAGAGGTCTGCTCCCTCAGCCAATCACAATCCAAGAGGTCAATTACAGGACAATGAGCAAGTGAAGCTCAATTTCACTCAGATCCACCCAATCAAATGAATCAGGTTCCACTGCCTCATTCTCAGGAAGATTATGAAAAACATTTAACTTAGAAATGATTTTGTCTGGATCATGCACACTTGCCATGGAAAAAAGACAGATGAGAACATATGTTCTGTTTTTACCATATTGTGGCATCTTAGGGTTTGTCTACACACAGATTTTGCACTGATTTAACTATAGTAGTACAGCCAAATAGTAGTACAGCCAAATAGTAGTACAAAAACTTCATAAACCAGGCCAAGATATCCATAACTGTGCTTTTGCAGACAAATGCATCACACTGGGAATAAATTTCTGGGGCAAAGAGGAACAATACTTTTTTCATTCCCGTGTCTCAGACCTGAATGAGCAAAGAGTCATGCAAGAAAGACCAGAGAACTTGATTTCTAAACAAGTTTTTCACAGAAGCTTTGGCAGGCCTAAGTCTGCATTAGTCAAATAAAGCCACTGAAATACAACAATTATACAACAACAGTCTATGGCTTGAGTGTAAATGTGGCAGCTCTGCCTCAAGACTTATCTAGTAGCAAGAGACCATTTTCTTCTAACATTCTCGTCCGCTAACACACACTATGAGGACAGCACTCATGAACACTGAACGTTATATTTTGACCAGTATTAAATATAATTTCCTCTAAAGAACTATCGTCAGGAGTTCCTTTCAAAAAACTGAATTTAACTTAAAAATATGCTTGACAATATAATGCAACCTAAATGTGTTATATTTAACTACAGTTTAGTGCAGATTTCCCCCCCACCCAAGAAAATACAGGCTTAAAATCAGAGTGTTTGTAGGAAGTGTCATCAGTAAGCATCCAAAGCAACTCCTATAAATACTAATCTCTGCTGATTTTGGGGAGGGTCAGAAAAGCAGAGGCGAGTATTTAGCATACATGTGGGGCTTGTTTTGAAGTTTTAGAGCAGTATGCATTCAGCACCTGTGCTCTTAGGCCTCTCCAAACCCAATGGCAGGCCTGAAAATGTATTACTTCAGTCACAGAATTTCTTAAATTACAAGTGCATTTTTATTTATTTTTACTCCTGTTTGCACTTCAGAGTCAATCCAGCTATAGAAGTGGAAGCAGGATTCTTTTCTACCTCATACATCTTCATCAGACATAGTTAACTACGTTAAAGTTGCAGAAACTTTATTACTGGTGATTTATGTGCCAGAAAGAACCCAGCTTAACTTTCAGAACCCACACAGAGCTGGCAGTTCGAGAAAGAATAACTCGAATTCTTAGCTATACAGCTTTGCTCACTTTGACACACATGAATGCCACTTTAGTTTCTTAAAGTGTGGTTCTTCTTCTATTTCAGAAGTGCAAAACACCCTCAGCTTAACATGCCTAAATCACAAATTCTGAGGGCGTATCAGCTGAGAATAGAAAAGCTATACAAAGTCATTACTGCTCACTAAATTCATCCTACTTTTCCTGAAGAGAATTGTTTCATGCCATTGTTTTTATTTTTTATACATAAACCCACATTTCCTCAGCTGTTGTTCAGCAAAATGCCCTGGTGCAGAAGTGTTCCTGGTGAGAACACTTACACTCCCCAAGAGCAAACTGAAAAGAGAAGGGGTCTTTTTAAAAATATGTAATTATATCACTGGCCAGATAGAAAGTATCTGGGCATATGTTACAGGTTGGCTCTCCCACAGCAAGGAAGAAAAGCAATAAAATCTTGTAATCTTGGGAAGTGCAAGATGCCATACCCCCATTTCCAAGTTTCATATGTCGGGTCCAATACAGGCAACTGCAACATGCAGGATCTACACTGTGTGTACTGTTTTAATTACAAAGACAAAAAAATTAAAGACCAAGCCAGTACTGAAAACATATTTATTTATACAGAAGACAGGTATAGGACTGAGTCTTTAAATAAGCTGCATCTAACCTGTTTCTGAATCTTCACTGTCGGAGGAGCTGGATTCACTGGTGCTCTCAGACTCTGAGGAGGAGAACCCCTTCATTTTAGAGGAACCAGCAATTACATCCACTTTCTCTGCTGCAACAAGATAATAGTACAATATTGTCAAAGGATGACAAAAATAACCCAGAATCCAGTCTTGTGCTGTATGGTCCTCCTGTAATCAACAACGCCCGTAATAGGAATTCTATTGCATGGAGGGCTGCTTGTATGCTGATGCTCTATAGTTGGGGTCATAAGTAGCTTAACTAAGTAAAGTACGATTGCAAACTCACTGCCCTGTTCCCATGTTCCTTCCTAGTCCTGAACTTTACAAACTAGGGCAGAAATGAAGAGTTTGCCCTACTGTTCCCAATTCCCTAATGAGGTAACAAATACAACTTTTGCCTAAATAACCCATAAACATGCATGTATCAGATTCTTGCAGAAGGAAAGTGTGCTAGAAATGTTCACACACATATTATTTACTGACTAGATTATACTGGCCCATAATTAATGCATAGTATTTTTTTTAAATAATGCTATTGACCCAATGAATTATAATGGGTCCAAAACTGCATATATTCAATCCTGCACATGACCCAATCCTTCTGCAATCTGTGTTAGAGAAGGCTTTTCATGCATATGCAGCATTTGACATTTACACTTCAAGTTCTAGGCTATTTTTCTTTCCAAAACACCAAATAAGCTTACAAGTGATGCTTAGGCCAGCAGCACATAGGGCAATTTCACATCTTCTTATGGCTTGCTGAATTCCAAACGTAAAGGTTTTATTTGGATATATCAGTACAAAGAAAAGCATGGGAATGGGTTATTGGAGAATTCTGCAAACTCCCCTCTACGTGCACAGTCACTTTTGATTCTGTAAGAGGCTTTATTCAACTTTAAAATGCTTTTCTAAGCATTAACCATATATTAAAAAATAAAACAAAATCCGAAAACAGCTCCAAAATCTGGTGGAAAGAATCCAGGATGGCAGCCCCAGTGTAGTGAGTCTCATGCCTGGGACAATCCCAAATCCAGGCCTATACATGTGCCAACTGTTTCACAGGATGGCGCCCCAGTTTGGCATGAGAGCATTCTTTCAGTGAGAAGAGGTGCTTTGGGGCTTTTTTGGCACACTGAAGGTGAGTTTGCAGCCCAGAGCAAATACTGTTGTACAATAAAAGAAAACTAAATGGTTTTACAAGGAAAGTTTGCATGAGATTGAAACAGCATGTAATATTCCATTTAGCCGGCAGTATGATGTGTCACTTGTATCAAGTGTTTGGAGTGAAAAAAATATTTACATTAGAGATCAAAGTACAGGGATATTAAGATAAAGTGAGCCCTAAATCACAAGCCATTGAGTTAAAGTCCAGTGGTAAGATTTAACACACATGCTGTTGTGCCATTAATCTATCTTTTGATAGAAAAGTAGTAGTTTTGAAATGAGTTCTTCTCTTCCCTGGCATGAGGATATAAATACCTATATACACAGTATGTGCATCATCTCTCTCTATATGTGTGTGTCTGTGTGTGTGTGTGCGCGCGCCTCTCTCTCTCTCACACAAGATTTGCACTACATCGCTGGAATGTGAAGTAAACTGCTTTGAGGATGAAAGGTACCTTGAGGTTTCCTCTTCTTCCGTAAACATGATGTTACATATCTCTCCAACTCCCGCAATGTGGATGGCTTTAATGTCTCAAAGTCAATTTCAATCTCATCAGGATTGGAGTTTTTAAGCGAGGGTTCTCTTGACTGGATGATATGGACAACTCGGCCCAGTTTCTCACCAGGGAGTTTATTAATGTCCAGGCTCAGCTGCCTCTTTTCCTCATAGGACATTGGCTTACACTTGTCCTCCTCCTCAGACTCGTAGACAGGAGGGGGTTTGCTGTTCTTCACCGTCACAGGCTCCTTCTTACTACTTAGGAATAATTATAAAACATTATTATAGAAACAACAAATTCGTGAGGCATTTAAAAAGCAGCAGCTTGATATTAATGTCTTAAATGTAACATTGATTACATTACACTCTAATTAAAAATGATCAAAGTTGTTTATTTTCAGGAGGCTATTAAGAATACAATTGGAATGGGTGGGTAAGAGGGCAGAGAGACCAGAACGTGACAGATAGGCACTCCTTGGTGACATTCATTTTCAGCATTAAATATATGGATCCCTCTTACGATTTCTGACTTCCTGATCTATATGTGCGTGTGGGAGAGGAGGGGAAGCAAGAAGCAGCAGGCATAAAAAACAACAAAAAAAAACTGTCCTCAGAATAAATAACTATCTGTTAGAGACTTCATATACTAGGGTTGTGGTTTTATTCTGAGAATACAGAAATTAGACCATCACTGATTTTGAGAAACTTTAGGTTTGTAGTTATAAAAAGGATGTGTATCTAACTGAAGAGGTCACACTTCAGCCAGATTCATAGCACCTCAGCGTTAACACAGAATGCACAGCCTATGTAGCAAAAGGATTACCAATGAAATTAGAGAAGTAAGAGATCTATTAGGCCACAGTCAGTTCAGTTCCCTGGGAAGAATTTACAATTGAGCTCTGCAGTACATTGTCTGGTATTTTATCCAGCCTCAATGCCCTAAATGGGGGGTGGGGGTAGGGGATGAGAAATGGGCTCATATCCCTTACTTTTGACAATTTTGCAGCCTAATCAAGCTCACTGCAAGCAGTTTCTACTTATATGCAAACTACATTTTCCCCTTTCTTCATTTCATCCCATTACCCGAAGTTATGATGCTTTGTTGCACTGTAAATAGTTCCTCCCCCTGGCTGGGGGTTATGCCCTTGAAATACTTGGATATTTTACCTCTGCTGAGTTGTCACTTACCCAACTGTAAATATCTAGCTCATAACCTTTTCCCTGATAAGCCAATCCCTCCAGCACCCAGGAGGGGAAGATAGATGAAATCTAAAAAACTCCAGGATCTGGGATTCAATGTCACAGTGACAATATACAGAGGAACAAAAATTAATTCTCTATCATATCTCATACTGGATACTAATGGCAGCCCCACAAGCCAGACACAGAAGCACAGGGGTGCATGAGTGAAAACAAGTACTGTCACACTGAGGCACAACTGATTGGGGGCTGCACCAACACGTGTTCCTGGAACTGATACTATCAATGCCAAGGCCCTTACAGAAGGGAGAAACCCCAGAGGGAGCCATCACTACACCACAGGCACTAGGGGTTACTGTTCGAAGTAATCCTGAATGCAAGAAGGTTGTCTCTAACTCTCTATTGTTCCTCAGTGCAGCAAAATACAAAAACTGCAAGATACGACAGACACAAAGCTGACCTTGAGTTACTGCTGTTGCTATTATTTTTCTTGGCCTTCTTGAGTGGTGGTTCCTTGGTTTTACTTTTCTTATTCTCCTCTACTTCTTCCTTCTTTTTGTGCTTCTCTTTTTTCTTTTCTTTCTTGTCTTTCTCCTTTTTCTTTGGTTTGCTCTGCTGTGGCTGGGACAGGGCAGCGAGCTGTTCATGCACTGCTTTAAGCTAAGAGGCAGACACACAAAGATCAAGATACTTTCGTTCTGCATCACCTCCACTCCCATATTCATTCCTTTCTTCTCCTTTCTGGCCTGGCTACTCTCACTTGCTTTCATCTCTTTGAATATTAAGTGGGTCAGTTCTAGATGCTTTTTATTGTACACTGATTATTTTTTCCATTATACTTTAAAGCACCCTGACCCGCTTGACAGGGGGTAGGAAGTTTTTATAAAGTTACTACTCTCCTCACCTTTCGGCCAAGAACAGACTGCCCACTTCCTCTGCGCCAGTTGGACACTAAATGCTATTGACAATGAATGATTTAATGGACGAGGAGGGCCTGTGAGGCTACAATGATTCAGATGGAGCACTGCCTGTATTCGGGGCTGCACCTCCCTATCAGAGGTGGTGGCTACAGGCCCCATTTTATAAGTTCACGTGCCACACTTTAGTCTTAAGTTGAGCCAGCCCAAAACTGTATTCTATCCATTCAAATGACGCTACCTAATTCAAGGCAATGTATAGTGTGCTGCTGTGATTTTTTTGAACATTATATGTGTACTAAATAGAACATAATCAAATGTTTTGAAAGACACCACAATATTTATTAATACTTTTCCCATTAAGCCCTTTCAACGACAGATGTCAGAGCACTTTACAATTGAGCTTCACAGCCCCTGGGAAGCTGGTAGCTCATTTTACAGATGGATAAACTAAGGCAAAGAGCTAGAGCAAATTGCCCAAGGTCACCCAAGTCAGTAGAAGAGTTGAGAATGCCTGACTCTTAGTTCCCCCTGCTCTAGCCCCTAGACCCGCAGAACACATTACCTGTTCCTGGAGTTCTGCTAGTCGCTGAGCTCGTTCTTCCTCAGAATCATCTGATGAGCTATCGCTATCGGAGGAGCTATCACTGCTGCTATCGCTGGACGAAGGGGGGGCCACCTTGGTTGGGGGTGGCACCACTACTGGAGAGGAGGCTGGAATCATGGGTTCTTCAGGTTCATCTGGCATTTTAGCAAAGCGCATCTCAAAAACATCCTGGGGGAGAAAAACACATTGAAAAATAATGCTAGGTTTGCAAGTACTATACAAATACACATTTACAAGCAGCTCGGCATGTAATAATGATTATTATTCAAGCAACATAAGCCCCTGACAAACACAGACAAGCCTTCCCTCCTTGAAGGAACGAAGGGAGGACAGACTAAGATCAATATATGTTCTGTACAGGCTTGGCAGAATTCAACTTCTGATATCAATGTTTATTTTTAAGCATTTTTTGTCCATTTAATTTTTCACAGTTGCAAAAAAATTACAAGTTTTAAACTTTTTTTTTCTACTTATCTATTTAAATGTCCACAGTCGCAGGGCAGCATGGGGTGGTCAGTCAATTATTTAATGACAGCAGATGTAGAGATTCAAAAAGTTAAAGCTTTACCACCATTAAAATACAAATTGCCAATATCACATATACAAACAAACAAAGTAAATATCCTTAAATCAAACAGTTCTCAAGCAGCATTTTTCTTGCTTTGCTTATCTGTAACTTTCTATTATCGCTCGAAATATTCAGTTTGTGTGTGTATAGTGAAATTGAGGTTTACTGACATTTACCGATAAAAATCTGATCCTTCAAAGTCTACTTATGTAACTAAATAAGGTAAGAGTGCTGAATTGATGATACTATCTACACAATAAATACTAAGGTGCAGGATGATCAAACCTACTAAAACAGCAGAACAGCTCTATGGATTAGCAAAAAAACGTTGATTGTCCAATTCAGGGCAGAAACTTCCTTACTTATTAAAAGACAAAGTTCAGAGGGCGCAAACAATTCCTCAAAATTACTTCTAAAGAATAGAATTCAATGTTTTAGCTTCCTTAATTAAAAATAACTTTGAGTCAGCTTAAAGCTTACCACGCTACTATACTACTTCTCTGTTCACTCCTTAACTGATATTTTAAACAAAATTAAAGTCAAAGGGTAAACGTGAGATTTGGAGGATATGGTAGACTGCAGTCCTAAAGAAAAATTACAACTATGCTTGCAGAGTCAAGACTTTAATACAAAACCCAGTACAGAGATATACTGAAATGTTGAAAAAAATCCCCTTACAGAATGGCTAATACTAAATCTGAACAACCAGATGACATGGTTCAATGTGGACACAGGTGCTGAACGGCTGCATTTTATCTCCATTGTTGTTTGGCATTGCAAAAGACTGGATAACAAAATGCATTAGCAACACAAACATCAGAACAGCATGGGCAGATGGAAAATGCCTAGAAGACCTAGACTTTGCTGATACTGCACTACTGAGTGAGGCCCATAAAAACTTATCAAGACAGACAACTTGGCAAAAATAACACGCTAAGCAAGTTATAAGGCTAAAATATCAAAAAAGTAAAACAGTTCATCCACCTGGGCAGCACCGTTAGCCAACAGAGACCTCAAGAAGGAAGTGACATCAAGAACAGAGCATACACTAAACTCAACCACCTATGGAAATCAAAAATATACAGTGCCAGAACAAAACAATTTTAAATTCAAAAGTAATCTCGGTGCTAACACATGGCTGCGAGAGCTGGAGAGCTACTAAAATGTTAGTCAGAAAACCAGACAGCTTCGAAAGTAAGTGCCTATGAAAGATTCTGGGCATTGGTTGGAAAAAATCCCCAGTGAAGAGATCTGAGAAATCACTAACCAGCAGCTCATTTCCACCAGAATCAGAAGGAAGCACGTGACATATCTGAAGCATGTACTGCAGATGCCAACATATACCCCCATGTGAAGCTGCCAAGTGGAAATGAAAGCACCCAAGAGAAATCTTAGGAACCCCCTTTAGTAGTGAGGGCAGAATAGTTGATCTCAACACCACAGAGCTAATGGGGAGCAGCAGCAAAGGACTGGTTTCTGCCTTCTGCACCAACATTGGCATGGAAAGGATATAAAAAGACCTTTACCAATGCTACTTCTCGTACAGACTATCTGTAAAGATTTGTCCAGGGGGAGGTATTCCTCCACCCTGCTTTTATGGTTAAATAATTTTAGCTTCTCTGAAGTCTTATGGTGTTCTTTAAAACCCTGGCAGGCTCTCCACCTGCTCTACAGTACTGGGTTGCTTAGAGTATGGTTGGAAAGGCAACTATGTAAAAAGGGCATCTTCTTACTCGACAGGTCTCTTCCCTGTGCGTAATACGTAAGGTTAAGATTTTGTCACTTTTACTAAAAATAACAGTCAGGTTGTGGGCAATAAGCAAAAATTCACAGGAGCCATGACCTCTCTGTGACTTTTACTTAAAATAACGTGGGGGGGGCGGGGGGGGGGGGAGGAAGAGAGGGAAGGGGAGGGGGGCAGCTGCTGGGGGTGGTATGACAACTGGAGCCCCATGGGGGACTGACAGCCCGAGCCCCATTGCCACAGGGATGGGGGGCACAGCCCTGGCTCCAGACACGAGTGTGTGGGGGCGGAGGAGATAGCCATGGCTCCAGCTGCAGGGGCGTGGTGCACAGCCCTGGGTGAATCATAGAATCATAGAATATCAGGGATGGAAGGGACCTCAGGAGGTCATCTAGTCCAACCCCTTGCTCAAGGCAGGACCAATTCCCAACTAAATCATCCCAGCCAACGCTTTGTCAAGCCTGACCTTAAAAACCTCTAAGAAAGGAGATTCCACCACCTCCCTAGGTAACCCATTCCAGTGCTTCACCACCCTCCTAGTGAACAGGGTGAAGTTAAAGAAGTCAAGAAGGCCTGGTAAAGTCACAGAATTCATGACTTCCATGACCTCTGACTAAATTGTATCCTCAGTAATATATATTGCATCCACTTTAGTGCCAAAATAAGATTTTAATATTGACATTAGTCTTGCAGAGCCAATGGGAGGGAGAAATGGATTTTACCCTGGGTCAGTCATTATCCTCTGAATTGTTAAACAAGTTCCGGTGCAGAATCTTTCTTGCTGACAAATTATATTCAGATATAACCCAAGTTGATTCTCAGATCCCAGATAGTAGGGCTGGCAATTAGAAACACCATCTTTTTACAGGTAAGGCAAATGAGAGAGACACACAACGCTATCTGAACTAAATTCTCAGAGCACATCCTAACTGCTCAGTCAGGTAAATAGTGCCTGGGATTTAGTTTTTAAATAAGGCAAATGTAAAAAAGCTCTTCATGGTACAGAGGAGTCCCAAACGCCAACATTTAGTTACTGTGACATGCCAAAGCACCATCCCCACCTAGAGCAAAGGCAGCTGGGGAAACAAGTTAGTCTAACAGCAGAAGAGTCCATTTTAAATATTCTCTAACCCATTTATCATTCAATATGTAAAAACTAAAGCATGACTCTTTAAAAGGTTTATATTTAAAAAATGTAAAAACATGTTTATGGTGAAAAGCCACATAAATGCTACCAATCATAATATTAAGTCTGTATTTGTCAGTTAAGCATGCACTGCTCAGTCATCTCTGCTCAGTCATATTTTTGCACGTTACAAGCAATCTGTGGCTTGTGCCTCAGAACAATTAAGGGGGTAATTCTGCCTGATTGATATGCAGTCATTTTGCTCACATATGGCCTACCTGACTTAGCTATTTAAACATACATTTAAAAGGAAATAACTAGGAGTGGGCCACATTACCATGACATCAAGGTTAAAGGCCCAAATCCAGGACTTTACTGTAAAAGTCTAGCTACCTTTCTGATATTTTACTTATAATTTCAGAATGCTGAATGCATTAGCTGCCTGGAGACAAACAACGAGGCTATTAGAAATATAAGGCTGTACCATTTAAATAATTTCCCCAAGATCTGCAATCTGACTGGAAACTGGACTTTAACCACAATACCCTTGAAGGAAACAATAGGGACAGGGGAGAAATAGTTAGAAATTGTATTATTTTTTGTTTGTTCGTTTTTAAGACAAGTGCTCTTTGCATGCTGAAATTTTCTGTGCCAAGTTATAGCCTGTACTAACACTTTATTCAGCACAGACAGTTTAAAACAAGAATTATGCAAATACCCTCTTAACAGTACCATGGCAGTGACTGCTGTCTGCCCTCCTTCTTTGCAAAGGTACAAGCTCCGTTTCCTAAAGACACTGATTACATCATAACCAGCTGGCTACAGAAAGCAAACACCACCTCAATTACATTTATCACTTGACCAAGCAACTTGCAATTATACTTTAGTGTGAACCAGGGTGCAGAGTCACCTTTAAGTGAAACACTGACTTAAATCAATGATATGGCAACTGTAAACGAGAACATTTAAGAGTCTGATATGAAAGCCTAAAAGTATTTTTCAACATCTGTCCATTTTGTTTGTTTGAATGTTTAACTGCAAAGTTTTTTTCCCTGTAAGATTCCAAAAGACGACATAACCAATGACATAGGATTTTAGCAACACTTGAAACACTCACCATTATCCTTAAGTGGTTGAAAAAACTGAACTTTAGAGACATTAATTTTTTCTCTCACAAACCTTACGCTGTCTCCCATTGTGAACTCTCTCACTCTAGCAGAGAGACCAAGATGACCACATCTCAGCTTTCTGACTCTTAAGAGGAACAGTTTTGTTTATATGTATTTTCAAGAGCCATAGCCCTTTTACTTTTAAAATCAGATAAACAAGTTTTTTACTTATCAAAACCTTTGTGATTCACATTTGAATCCCTTTCATAGAAAGAGTGCAGGGTTTTACAAATAAAATGTAACTTGTGAATAATTTAGATCTGAAGAAAATAAGGGACTTTGTTCATATAACTGCAGCTCTTCTCTTCAACTATATTTATATAGAGAAAGAGTAAATGTGGGTAAAACAAAAATACAATGGTTAGAAACGAAGTTTTGAAATGATAAATATGAAGAACAGCCCTAAGTAACTGCTGCTAAAAAAACAAAACAAAAAAAAGCGGTGGGGGGGGGAGGGAGAGGGAGCGCACAAGTTCTCATCTTTCTCCATGACACACTTCTGCTGTCAGGATTTTCAGTACCATCCCTCTATCAAGTTTTGAATGCATTTAAAAGAATGAGGCAAAAATTCACCTTCTGCCTGGAAGTTCAACATTTAACCTAGAGTGGTTGTTTTGTGTATGTAAGAGTTTCTCTCTTAACTCTACTGTGTATACAACTTAGATTAGAAACTCTTTAGCACAGGGCACATGTCTGCTCATCATGGTGCTACGCATACTGTTGGTATGAAAATAAATATTTACCCATGTATTTACGTAACTCATTTTAATCGTTCACCAAATAAAATATGCTGCAGTATAAAAATTTACTATTTAAATATGAAACTATTTTAAGACACAGTTAAATAAAATAAATCAATAACCTCATTTCACAAATCAGCTATTAAGCATTATCAAAAATATTTACACAAGAGACTAATGATTCCTTTGAGCAACAAACATTTAACAGGACTTTTTAAATAAAGAAACTGAACACAAAACCAACATGCTTTTCCTTCTCCTTTGTCCTCCCTTAGAGTACAGGCAAAGGATCACAGATATGAAATTTGTACTGACTTATATACTAGTCTACTTTGGCTCTTGTACCACACCTGTCACTATGACTTGAATGAAATCCTTTCTTGAAACCTTCCTGCACTTTTAATTCAGTCGCACCCATCTCTGAACTCTCATCAGTCTTGGCCTCAAGAACTTGTATCTGTATGATTTTTTCTCTATATGCTTTTTGTAAATCAAAGTAATTATAGCACCATTTGCCTTCCCATAGACTTTGTATACACTAGATTTTTTGCCAAAATATTCTCTCTGTTGCTACCTCCAGTTCAGCTTCTCAACTTGGTAGCAATGGTAAGTGCACTAGTGCACAGGTAACTCCAGGTGTGCATTTACATTTTAACTACCGTATCATCTAACTTTGCTTACAGAAGGTCTAAGAAGATGCAGTGGGGTAGACTGTAGGCTCTTGAGGGGCAGGGACTGCCATTTATTGTGTGTGGATATCTATCACATTAGGGACCCAATCTGTTGACCTTTAAGCACTACCGTAATACAAATTTTGATCAATCATATCATAGGTGGCCACCTAAAGCCCTGTCTGCCCTAACAAGTAGCACGGTTACTGGCAAGTTTTTGGCAAAAAAAGCCTCGTGCAGACAAGGCTCTAAAGTTCCTGAAGTGCTTCACAAGCTTTACTAATCAGACAACCTTCCCGCCACAAAAACAAATTGCCTCTGCATCTGAGGTGTTTAACAATGAAAAGCAACACTTTCACAGCAGGTTAATGCAGAAACTGAAAACTACAATTGCCAACTGGAACAAGTAATAATTAAAAATAAAACAGGCAGAAAAAATAATCCAATAAAAGCAGCTTGAAGTTGACAGAGATACCATCTAGTGGCAAAAATACATTGTTAACCTATTAACAAAAATTCACTAATTTATATTCAAATACAAGCAAACATCTTTATGAACAGCACAAAATAGTGATCAGAAATGGGCAAAGGATTAACTAGTCATATCAAAACATGACACTATTGAGCACAGAGCCACAGAAAGAACCAATTTCTAGCACATTCTCAGTGGTTACAGACTGACTTTCCATTTTTAGTATGATGTACGCGTCTCTTAACGTGCAATTTAAAACCTTATCTATATGATCAATCATAATATTCTCAGTTACCAGAGGTCTGCTCAGACCTAATTTTTAGGTCCCACCCAAGTAAGGTCAAGTCATTTTTTGACCTGACTTCAACCCTGACCCTTCTACTCCATTCCCCTGAACCCGAATTGCGACTGTTGCTATCTCCTGCCGTGGGGTTGGCACAGAGGCAGCTGCATGCTCTGGTCCTGTCACCCATGCTCTGCTGTGTGTACCCTGCAAAATGAGTATGCTGAGGCATCACAATACCTCTCACACTGCAGCACACACACACACACACTAGCAGATGGTGGCAGACAGCAGGAGTAAGGCACACAGCTGCTGTCACAAATAACCACCACAGGCTGACCTCACAGGTAGGCGGAGAGCCAAACCCAGCTGTCCCAGACTTGACACTTGTAGTCTGGTTCAGACTGGATTGCAGGGCTTAGTACGAAAAATTGTTACTAACCTGTTCCGTAACTACTGTTTGAGATGTGTTGCACATGTCAATTTCGCTTTTGGAGTCTGTATGCCCAGTGCATGGCCATCAAACTTTTTCCTTCAGCAGTACCGGTTGGTGGCTCAAACTTCCTCTGCTATTGTGTGTTACTGCATGCAGGTATAAAGAGCAGAGCTCCCTCTAGCCCCTCAGTTCCTTCTTGCCATAACTCCAATGAAGATAGGTAAGAGTGCATGTCATGGAATGGACACGTGCAACAGATCTCTAAGAAGAGCAGTTTTGGAACAGGTTAGTAACCCTTTTTCTTCTTTGAGTAATTGCACATGTTCATTCCACTCTTGGTGACTCAGAAGCCATAAGACAGGAAGTGGGATTGGAATCTATTTCAATAAAGATTGGAGAACAACTTGTTCTCCTCTAGCATTGTCTTTGGAGTCTTAAGCACAGCATGTGGATCATGGAGATGTGGACCAAGGACCAGGCTGCAACTACAAATGTCTGCAACTGGGACTTGTGTCAGAAAGGTCGCTGGGGCTGACCGTGACCTCGTCAAATGAGCTGTGACATTAGCCAAAGTCATCACGCATGCATATGCAGGGTGCAATCCAGGAAGAAATTCTCTGGGTGGAGGAGACCTCTTACCGTTTGCCAATGCTACAAACAACTGGAAGGATCTATGAAAGTGACTGATTTGTCCAGGTAAAATGGCAAGGCTCTTATGTCCAACATATGCAAATGCTCTTCTACCCAATACCACATACAAGCAGGGAGGAATACTGACAAATAAATTGGCTGGTTGATGTGGAAAGTGGAAGCCACCTTTGGGACCAACTTCAGATGAGGATGCAGGTAAACCTTGTCCTTAAAGATCATCATCTGTGGAAGTCCCAGCATTAATGCCAGCAACTCCCCTGCTCATTTGGCCATGGCTAATAATACTAAAGACTAGACTATGTATATATACACACACACGTTACGTTCACAAAGGCTGAGAGAAAGAACTGCTCTGATATAGAACAGAGTTCCAATGAGTGTCATGGGCAATAAAAAGGAACTGAGGGGGGCTACCTTTTATATCTGCATGTAATGGTGAATGGGGTGGGGGCCCAAGCTGCTAAGCAAGTACTATAGAGGGAAAAAGTTTCTGACAGCCGTGCGCACCAACACCTAGCGTGGAATCCACATGTGTAGTTACTCAAGAAACTATTGTTTATTTGCATACTATATAGACTTTCATGAAGTCTGTTTTTTCTATTATATACAGATTAGTAGCCAGTGTTGCAAGATTTTACACATTCAGTCTTAACTTTAGCATTTCCTGGCTTCCGAGTGCTTAACTTCGCAATGTTGATATTTTCTTAATGTAATTTTTTGTATGGAGTTTTCTAGCTAAAATTATTTGTATTGAATCTCCAAGCAAGCCAACAAAAAAAACCAGTCACCTACCTTTTTGTAACTGTTGTTCTTTCAGATGTGTTGCTCATGTCCATTCCATTCTAGGTGTGTGCGTGCCCACATGCACAGTTGGGAGATTTTTGCCTTAGTGGTATCTGTAGGGTCGGCCACACTCATGTATTGGTATATTAGGCGTTGACGACCCTATGCCCTTTCAGTTCCTTCTTACTGCCCATGACGGTTGGTTGGAGCGCCTTGTCTTGCATCGCAAGTGTGTTAGTGGTCCTTACAGTCCATTGTTCTCCTTTGTTGTTAGTTGCTAGGTACTTAGTCAGATCTTTAAGTTAAGTGTTACAGTCGTCGTTTAGAGTCCCGGCTTGGACTGCGCCTCGGAGCGGGGCATGCCCGTTCCCCAGGTTTTAAGCCATGTTCATTGTGTAGCCGGCCGATGCCCATTAGTGACCCCCAAGAGAGCTGTTTAAAATGTTTGAGGGAGTCCCACAGAAAGGATAAGTGCAGAATCTGCAAAAACTTTCACCCTCAAACTCAGAAGGAGCGGGATATTTGCTTAAGGGCCCTCCTCATGGAGCTTGCGCTTCGTCCTACCTCTCGATCGGACTCCAAGCCTGGTACCTCAATTTTGACAGTCCAACTCACATTCTTAGTCCTGGGAGAAGTGACGGCTGAGCCAACTGGCTGTGACATTCTGGGCTCCAGGAAGGCAAAACGGCTGAGATCTGACTCTGATTGGCTATATACCAGTTCCATAACTTTCTAGCTTCGGCGCACAGGAAAGGGAATCTCGCTCTTCTGGTTGTTATCAAACATGCAAGCCATGTTGTCTGTCATGATTGTGATTGTTTTGCTACTGATGAGGGCAGGAACTCAAGGTAGGCAATCCTTGAGTTCCAACAAACTGATGTTGAGACCAGTTGACTGAGGAGACTACCTGCCCTGAGTTATGAGTGAGGGATGAGAGTATATCTCAACAAACAGCGATGCATCTGTCGTCACACTTATTATTGGAGCAGGTTGGATCAACGAGACACCCACACAGACTTTGCATTAATCTTGCCATCAATCCAGAGAGTTCTTCACCTGGAGGGGAACCTTAACCTGTTCGTCCAATAGGTCCCCCTGAATCAGCCCTAAAAGCAGCAAAGGCATAATCTTGCATGCTTGGTCACAAAGGTGCAAATTGTCATATGACCCAGGAGCTGCAAACAGTTCCTTACTGTAGTACAGGGTCTTCCTTGACTTGTCCCAACCAGATGTGACAAAGTTACGAATCTGTATGTGAGAAAGTCGTCCCTGGCTACCAACGAATCCAAATATACCCCTATGAATTGTATTCTCTGTTACAGGGGCTAATGTGGATAATTTTTTTTTTTTAATGTTTAGCTGGAGACCCAATTCTTGGAGGAGAGAGGGGGCTCTGCATGGAAGTTAGTACTGGTTTGTAAGATCAGCCCTTTGACTAACCAGTCATCAAGATACCAGATGACTAAAATTGCTTCTCACCAAAGGTGAGCAGCTACTACTGCTAAAGCCTTTTAGAATGCCTTTGGGGCCAAACAAAGTCTGAAGAGAAGTACTCAGCACTAAAAATAATCCTGGCCCATGGTGAAGTGCAGGTATCCCCTGCGTGCAGGATGTATCTCTAGATGGAAATAGGCAATCTGTAGATCGAGGGCCGAAAACCAATCTCCTGCCTTTAGAGAAGAGATTAGGGCTGCCAGGGTCACCATCTGGAACTTTTTTGAGACATGATACAAAAGTATACCTTGAGTAAAACCCCTTCCCCTGTGAGGTCTACTGCTCCTTGTCGCAGGGCTGGTACATCCAGTCACCCTTTGGGGTGGGGGAGAGCTGCTTTACAGCCCTGTGGCTGGGTCTGTAGGGCTGTCTTTGGTCTTGAGGCAGCACGGCCTAGCGGCCAGAGTCAATAGCTCAGCCCTTGCTGCCAGGGCAGCGCGGCCTAGCGGCCAGAGTCAATAGTATGGGTGAGCTGGGCCACCACGCTGGGGTGAGTGGTGGCCAGGGTAGGGGGACCCGGGCCCTCCCTCTCCACTGAGTCCCAACCCAGGGCCCTGTTGGTGGTGGGGTTGCCCACCACCAGCTCACCGGGGATCCTACCGAAACACGCCGAGCTAGTCTCTGGTTCTACAACTGATTCCCTGCCAAGTTTCCCTGGGTCACTTCCTACCCAATTCTCTGCAGTTTGCAGTCTCTGGGTCCCCACGGTCTCTCCACTCTCTGTGGCATCCTGAGCCTGGGGGGTTGTCTTTGTCTGACTGGCCTCTGAATCCTGGAGTGCAGGCGGTCCTCAGACAGGAGCCAGCAGTGCACTTCCTTCCTCGCCAGCGGTCAGCCCAGACTGAGCAGCTCTGCTTCCTTTTATCTCGTCTCCAGCTGGAGCATGCCCAGCAGAGCTGAGGGAGCATGGCCGACTCCTCAGCCCAAAGAAAAGGATTAACCGCTGCTGCACCAGGGTGGGGCTGGTACAACTAAACAAAGGAGGGAGTGTACTTCTTGGCTCAGTATAGTCTTGTCAGAGGAGTCCCTGAAGAGGATGTGGAAGGGAGGAAGGGACAAAGTGGATGGTGGAGTCCAATGTTATAACCTCCATGACACTTGTCTGCTGGAAATGGGAAAGGCAGTCTCCAAAAGTGTGGAGGTGGGCAAAAGGTTGCAGTTTGCAAACTAGAGGTGAGGGAGGAGTTGAGCCCTTGCCCATCCTGTCAAAATAGCTATTTCAAAGATGACTGGGTACTTGCTGAAGGTGGGTGGGAAACTTTTCCCCTCCGAAATATCAGTCTCTTTCTAGCAGGTTCTGTGAAATCCAGAGAATCGTGTTGGGTATGATCTTTGGGCAGTTTGAGACCCTCTAAATCTCCTCTTTTTTGTAGGAGTCCATATACCTAGAAACCTCACCATAGCCCTGGAGTTCTTCAGCGTGTACAGCGACTCGTCTGTATTCCTGAGAAGAGTTTCTGATCAAACAGGAGGTCCTCAACTGCATTTTGTACCTCTCTCGGGAACCCCAACAGCTGGAGCCACGACACCCTATGCATGACAATTGCTGTGGAGATGGATCTAGTAGCAGTGTCTGCAGCATTCAAGAATGCTGGGAGAGGGGTTCTGGCTAATAACTGCCCTTAATGATAGCCTGAAAGTGCTCTCTATGCTCTTGTGGAAGATGTTCAATAAAGGTTGCAAACTTGCTGTAACTCTTGTGACATCATACTTAGCCATGTCTGCCTGATAATTTGTGATCCAAAATTCAAGGGTCGCGGATGAGTAAGCCTTTCACCCAAAAAGGTCTATCCTTTTCTGGTCCTTGTCATAAGAGGCAGAGCTGGAATAATGCTGTTTACCTAGCTTGTTTACGGCATCCAACACATGGGAATTAGTTGGAGGATGGCAAAACAAAAATCCTGAGTCTTGGGGTAACAATATTTTTTATCTGTCCATTTACAAGTTGCCAGTATAGGGCCATAAATTTTCCACACAGCCTTTGCTGGATCCATGAGCTGGTCATTATTGGGTAACGCAACCTGGGTAGGTGTCACTGGCTACAAAGTGTCCAGGAGCTTATATTGTGTGTCTTTAACCTCATTAAGAGGTATCTCGGGGGTGTCCACCATCCTCTTCACAAGATCCTGTAATCAGCAAAAAAGGTCAACCATCGATAGTGATGGAAACATGACTACTTCATCCAGAGACAAAGATTAAACAGGGGTTTAAGGGGTAGCCTTGTTGTCCACCCTAGCCTCCTGTCCCTCAAAGGTCTTCTGGTGTTGGGGGTTTGGTGGAGGAGAATGTTTGAGACTAGTTTCCTGGTGCAGTGGAGCCAGAGGTCTAGAAAATTGCTGCGGATACGCTGCCCAAAGACCCTAGTGGTCCATACAGGAGAAGGGGTGGGACTGATCCCAGGACTGATCCCACTGTCTCTGACATGGACGAGAATCCTTATGGGTTCCTGTAAGTATGGGTCCACAATCTCAGTTCAGGCCTCTACGTGCTAAAGTAATGCAAACAAACAAAAACATGGAAGACTTCCTTGCATGGAATGAGACAGTTATGATCACCAGCCTATCAACACTTCTTGTCTTTGTAAACCTGCTCCAAGTAGAACAGTAGTCAAACTGACAGTACTCAAAATGTTCTCCAGACAAAAAGCCTATAGACAAGTGAGGTACAACCAATTTTTTCTTCACTTAAAACAAAGGATTGAGCTCTGCTCAAAAAAGCCAGAATCCAAATTAAGAAGTTTCCAGAAGTTGGTGAATAGGAAACCCTTGTAACCCACCATTCAGCAATAAATAAACCCCCATAAAAATGCAAACAAAGCAGGAAACAATTTTAAAATCTTGCCCGGAAGGATGTCATTGATATATTTTGGTGCATATCAGAGGGAAGAACATTCTGAAGTTGCAGGCACTCAGTGGAAAAAGACCAGCCTTTCACTCCTCTGTTATACAATAGGACAGTCAGCAGGCTTAAAACTGCTCACTTCTAGTGCTACACTAGAAGGCTGGGCACAAAATGATCTTCAGATTGGCCCAAGACCTTGTCATGCAATCGTTGGATCCATCTATGCAGTATTGTACAGTGAAGACTGGGTAGAGCTCTGATAGAAATGATTTAACATGGATCCCTAACATCACTTCAAAGCCTGAAAGGAGGAGTTCCATGCATCTAACTTTTCACATCTTCATAATTTAGTCTCATTCTCCTAAGCAAAGTTAGAGGACACAATTAATGCGAAAATGCCCAGAATGCTGAGACTGGGAGGCCAGGATTTCAAATAAATTACTATAGGAGGCAGGGAGGAAGGAGAACAGTGATCTCCATGTAGTAATAGCCTGTAGCCTGGTACAGCACCCATATACCGAAGCCCTGATGTTTAGAACTGAGCTGTAATTTAAATTCCCTTGTGCTAGCCAAGTGCTTCCTGCCAGATATACCAGCATCATTGATGCTTGCAGGCTCTCTGTGGTGAATCCCTCAGTTCCTCCTTAAAACATATCTCTCTCCTTTTAACAATTTTAACAATGATTTTAAAAACTAACATGCTGTGTAAAATGCTAAGCAGATCACTCAGTAGTATAGAAATTCAGAGTGTGGCTTTGAGCATTGCTGTAGCTAGACAGTTATGATGCACTGACAAGAAACTTGAGAGGTCACACACAGTGTGAAGATGCAGTCAAAAGATCTGTAGCTCAAAGGAGCATTAGTGCAGGATTCTTTATCCAAAGCCACACAGGAATAGGACATATATATAGCTTGAGTAAATGCAGCACACAGCAGCAAAAGTGATAGGAATTTAGATACATGAGGAATATGAAACAAATATTAAAAAATGGTATATAGGAAAAATTCCCTGCATATAAGCCAACAATTTCTGCGGAATTTAACCTTTCATTTTAAAAAACAAAAGCAAATTTTCACTCTTTAATGGCCGGGAAGAAAGCTTCCCAATATGCAGACCTGCCTTCTTGAGTCTGCAGACAGGTCTAGTGTGTGGATGAAATCCTGGTTCCACTGAAATCAATAGGAATCTTGCCTCTGCCTTCAATAGGGCCAGGATTTCACCCTGTACTTCTTGCTGCTTAAGGCTTTCAAAACCAGAGCTGAGCAAAATTAAGACTGGTCAGTGTCAGTGCAACTATTCAGAAATTGACTAGAATTTCAGTATCAGAGAAGCCAATCTCACTCTGCTGTTGCTTGGGAAAAGCTGTGAAAACCAGCAATGGAAGCTATATATAGGAGAAGAGGGTGCAAAAATGGAGGTTAAAGTAGCAAGGGGAAGGGGCTGAGTTTTAAAATTTATCTGAAATGTATTTGGTAGGCAGGATCCAGCAAAACACTGCTATTTATGCATGACACTGTCCCATGAGGACCACATCTGCCACGTCACCACTGGCTGCCTTAACTAAGGAGTGCAATTCATTGGGTTCTCATCAGGTCATTCAAAAACATGAAGCTTAAATAATGTATTCAAGGAGAACTCCTTCACCAACAGAACCAGTCTGTGAACTGTGAAAGAAACAACGCTGTTATTTAGGACATCATTAGCAGAAACAATGGTTTCACCTAGGTAGCTTTGGTTACAGCACACCACATATGCCTACCCCGCACAAGACAGCTGCTACCAAATACCACTGTCTCTCTTAACCTGAAGAAGAGCTCTGTGAAAGCTTGACTCCCTTACCAACAGAAGGTTGGTCCAATAAAAGATATTACCTCTCCCATATTGTCTCTAATATCCTGGGACCAACACAACTACAACAACTCTGCATACATGGATCAGAAGCAGCTTTTTAGGACTGTGAAAGCTCAGGCTAATTATGTCTTTAAACAGTCCCACAATTGCAGCAAAGAAGCCACAAAATAGCCCCACATAGTGCCTTTGGAGTCGAAACATAAAAGAGTAACCAGCATTGAAAAAGTGGAACAGTGAAACCTAGTGTCTGAGAATATATAGCAGTACACATGCCTAGGACAATAATAACTGTATAATTCCCCTGTCCTCAAAGTGCATGGCCTAAAATCGATCTGTTGGAATTTAAAACCCGATAGCTGGGGTTGGAAAGCAGAAAGAACTGATTAAACTGCTCTAAAATGGAAAAAAGATGTGAAACTTTCAGCTGAATAGCCAAATCTTCATAGGACCACCCGATGGCTCCTACCGCCTTGAATATTATCTACCAAAAGAGATGAGTCTCTCAAAGCGTATCTTGGAGAGAAGTACTTTGGCTCACTTCAGGAGGAACTCCTCAGTTTTCCCTTGGGTAGCTTGCCTACATATTTTCGAAGATAGTTTGTAATCCAACCCTTACAAAATGCTTCAAGACCTGATGAATGGGCAAAGTGCTTTCAGGTTTCTTCTCCTCTTGGAAGGAAGGTGAAAACTTTACATGTTTCCGGTTCACATTTACATCAATAAGTGCCTGACAATTCTCCAATATAAGATCATCTCCAAGGGAGGGGAGATGCAGGAGCAAGATGATGAGTTAAGTTGCAGCCAAATATAATTCCCTTTAAAAAGCCATCCTGACAAGCTGTCAGTCTGGATAGATCTGGTCTTCACTGAAAAGGCTAGGTTAAGCAGAACATCTAAGTATACCAATATAGTATGGTGTACAGGGCAATACAATGGAGTAGCTTTCATGATAGTTATAGGAGGCCTTCAATATTCTGTTCTAAGCCCAGCAATATCCACAAACTATATGCCAAAACGCCCAATGCAGAGAGTGCATGTGTGTTTTCAGCATAAAAAATGAGATGGTACAAGGGAGCACAGCTCCGTGGGAACCTTGGGCTCTTATTCTGGATCTTCTTCCTGTTACGAGTGTGAAGTTATTGAAAGATAATTGATTGTTCCTACGCAGGCTATTGGAACTAGGAGAGTCATTCCAGCTGCTCTGAATACGAATATAAACAGACATTTTCATGGAATACTGAAGTTTCCATATTGAGTGAAACACTTCCCTTCTGTCAGCTACACTGCTATTTAAAAAAGCCCTACAGACTGCAGAAGTGAGTGGAGAGTTGCACATTTTAATGAAAGGCTCTGACGCAAAGGATTACTGAATTTTGATAAAGGATTACTGTGATGGCAACACAGAGTACTGAGTACGACAAAGTTATTTATAAAGTTATTTGCTTCTGAGGCTTTACAAGATGGGATGCAAAACAAGTTTTCACTTCAGTTAAAGGGTGGTAAACAAAGTACACAGTTACAGAAACCAAGGAGAGATTACTCACATTGTGCGGTAACTACAGTCCTTCAAGATATTTCCCCACCACCACCACTCTTATGGATGGCTCAACTTCAGATGCCTCCCAGGAGGTTTGTATCAGAGAGTTTCAGCAGCAGTGCCCATTTGTCCCACACAAGCGCTCCTGATGGCCTCATGCCCTGTACTGAGATATAGAGCTGCATGGGCAAACTACCCCCAGTTCCTTTTCCACTGTGATTTCTGCGAGACAAAACTTTGAAGAAGTGCAGTTACTGCACAAGGTGAGTAACCTCTCCTTCTTCGAGTAATGTCCCTATAGGTGCTCCATTTCAGGTGACTCCCGAGCAGTATCCCTGGAAGCAGGAGGGAGCTTTGGATTTGAGTCCAACACTGAAGTTATAACTGCAATGTTAAAGACAGCATCTGATCTGGCAGCATGAGTCAAAGCTTAGTGTTTGGAGACCAGGTTGCCACTGTTCAGATTTCAGCCACTGGAATATCCTTCAGCAGTGCTACAGAAGCATGCTGAGATCATGTGGAATGGGCTAGGCACTTCAGAAGGAGGCTGAACCTTGAGAGTTTTGAGTGGAGATTGTGGATCCTCTGGATCGGTCTATAAACAAACTGTCTGGGAGACTTTCAAAATAGTTTGGTTCTGTCCAGATAGAAGGCTAATGCTCTTCGGACATCCAAAGTGAGGAGGGAAAAATCTTCAGTGGTCTGGTGTGGTTTTGGGAAGAAGATTGAAAGATGAATATCCAGGAATATTATTGGTTAATACAGAATTCAAAATATAACTTTGGTAGAAGGCTATGATGTTGTCATAATGAAACTTTCTCCCTGAAGAATACTGTAAAAGGAGGGTCTGGGATTATAGCCCCCTTTCCCCAACTCTTTTGGCAGAAGTGACAGCCACCAAGACAGCAGTTTTCATGGCCAGGTGAAGATGGGAACAGGCAGCCACTGGCTCAAAGGGGACAATTAAGGACTAAGTTAAGTTTAGGGGTGAGCTCTATTCAGTGGAAAGGTTCAAGCTCTTAATGAATTTTGCTGTCCTGGAGTGAGCAAGCACTGAGAATCCCTCAACACAGCAATGAAAGGTCATTATGGCTGCCATAAGAGCTTTACTGAACTCATGGAGAGTCCTGACTTTTTCAGTTCCAACAGGTAGTCAAGGACAGCGAAGAGGGAAGAATGAACACGTGAAAACTGCTGCCCAGTACCACAGTGGTGAAATCTCTTACATTTCTGAAGGCAAATGTTTCGCAAGATATCTTTCTGCTGTTTAACATCACTGTTATACCTCTGCAGAATAGGAAGATGCTATCCCCAAGAACCATCAAGGAACCAAGCTCTGAGATGAAGAATTCCCAGGTTGGGATGAAGACTCCAACAGGAATCCTGAGACAGCAAGTAGGGAGATGCCAGACAACAAAGACGAATCAGCTAAGGGTACCACGCTTGACTTGGTCACTATGGGATAACTAAATATGCATCCGAAGAAGTGGGCTGTAGTCCACGAAAGCTTATGCTCTAATAAATTTGTTAGTCTCTAAGGTGCCACAAGTACTCCTGTTCTTCTTAAAATGGCCCTGGGTTTGTCTTGTCTGATCTTGTTCAACACTCTCAAGATCAAAGCTGTGGAAGGATATGCATGGAGAGGGGGCCTTTTTTCCAAGGAATGAGGAAAGGAGTCCACCCTCCTCTTGAGCAGAATTTCTTGTACTTCCTGTTGGTGGTGGCAGTAAACAAGTCCACCTCTGGAAACTCCAGGGTCAGAAAAATGCAATTGTGGATCCATAAGTCCAGCTCCCAATTGTTATCTAGGGAGAAGTGACAGCTGAGATTGTCAGCCATCATGTTTTATATACCTGGAAGTTGAGACTGAAATAAGGACGTGATTGGTTATTACATCAGTTCTATAGCTCTATTGCTTCAGCACTGGGGGTGGGGAAGTGGGGGAGATCTTGCACCCCTTTCCTCCTGACAATTGATGTAGAACATGCAGGCTATGCTGTCTGTCAAGACTTTGATGGATTTGCCTTTGATTAATGGAATGAAATAGTTACAGGCATTTTTGACTGCCCTCAGCCCCAGGTTGATGTGTAGAAGAGACACTTGGGTAGACAATTTGCCCTGAATGGTGAGTGTCCACAAGTGTGCCCCTGCACCCCACCATGGCTGCATCTAATGTTACGGTGATATGAGGCTGGATTAAAGGAACACCTGCACAAACATCGGATGGGTCCTTCCACCAACTGAGTAAGTCCAGTACTCAGTGAGGGAAAGACACTAAATTGTGCTTCTTCATGCTATAAATCATCCTGACCCATCCCTGGACACAGCAAAGATGTAACCTGGCATGTCATGTTACAAAGGTACAAGCTGCATGCGTTCTAGCAGTTGGAAGCAACGGTCTTCCCAGTGGTCACCATGAGAAAGGCATGAGGCTCTTGAAAACCGTTAATTGGTGGCCCAAAGATTCTAATATAGCCACTGAGGAAAGCCATTAAGCACAGAACATGGCATCCAATGCTGCTCAGACCAATGAGAAGGGACAAAGATTTGTCTTGCCCCTAGATCCTCTTTTTCCATAAAGGTGTCAGGGAAGATGTCCCTATGCTGACAGGTCCTTGCACAAAGATTTGGGAATCTGAAGAGGGGTCCTCATTATTGTCTACAGGATGAGCTCTGCCTAGCTCAGAAAGTACTGGAGGAGCAGGTGGCACCAGGGAAAGATCTAATCCTGGTGACCCGGTTGATATCAGTATCAACAGGTACTCCCCATTGAGAGGGGAGACTTCGGCTCTTCTGAGACAAACAAGTCTCTTGAATACCTAAATTCTTGTGGTATCAGGATTTGTGCTGAGAATGAGGGATGTTCCACAATCTGTACCAGGTTGAGACTTGCTTTGATGGGTCCTGTCTAGCAGAAGTCATTGATACCAAAGATGACGACTCCTTTGGACGCACCAAGGGACCCTGGATCACTTGTCTAGAAACCAAAGGCAGCACAGGATGGCCTGTCGGTACAGCGCTTCTGGAAGCAGAGAATTTATTGTCTCTCCTAATGCGTTCATGCTTAGGTGGTACTGAGTATAGCTTTGATACCAAGGTATGGTTGTTACTGTGGCTCTTTGAAGGGCTCTGAGTCTTAGAAGACTTCCCAGTATTACAGGAGCCTGGAGCCTCAGCAGTCCGGGACTTGAGGTCTCTGACAGAGTCAATTTCTGAAGACACTGGGGCTTTTTTGAAATAGGCTCTTCGTGAGGAGAACTAGAACTCCTCTTTTTAAGTGTCTATTTGGTACCCTCCAACATCTTTCCCTGAAAAGGTGGGGGGAAATCTGGTGCAGAAGCTGATGAGGCACTACGCTCAAAGGCTGATGTACAGGGGAGTACTGAAAAAAGCTCGCCTCAAATGAAGCAAAGAAATGATAAAATACAACTTGTAGAAGTGAATAATTACACGAAATTAAAAATTAGATGATCCTAAAGCAAGCTTAGGGCAACGCTAGAAGCAGGCATGCTAGACACTCTCTCAGGCTGAGAGAGGTTTGCCACACAGCTCTACTCATAGTTGGGACAGGGAACTTGGATGTCTGGAGTTCATGCATGGGCTTAACAGGCACTGCTGCTGAAAACCTCCAATCAAAGATGAAAGGGGTGCATGCACACCTGAAGTGGAGTGCCTATAGGGACACTACTCGAAGAAGGAAAAAAAAAAGTTACCAGTTCAGTCTGTTCAAGCTGGTATAGCAACTACAGTTCATGCGAACACTGCAATGTGGAAGATTTGTTTTTGAAAATTTAGTGTACCATTCTGGTATATTTCTGTACTTCAATTTATTTTACTTTCAAGTTCAGGGTATAGGTTATGCTAGACCAATATGAAAAAGTTTCAGGTACGAGTTCAAAACAGAAAAGCACTCTAACAAAGCAGTTTCTTTACCTGCAGTTTCCGTGCCATAGCTACCACCTCATGATCAGCAGGGTTGTATTTGTAACAATTGGAAAACATCAATCGGACATCTGCTGCAAATTCCTGAGCATCTCTGTATTCCCGGTTCTCCAGTTTAGACTAGAAGGGAAAACAAAACTCCACTATCAACAGAGCAAGCAAAACAAGTTACTGAATGGACAAGAAATATCTTGGATCTATGGCATCCATAGAGTTCTGGGCTTCCACCTAATCTTCATCTCTATCTAACCTTTGCCAAATGGAGCACTGCTTTGGAAACTTGCCAGAAACCTGAGATCTGCATTGGATTTACATAAAATGGAGCAGATTACAGCCATCCTGAACTATAATATGGAGGTGCATCCAAAAGACGACTACAGAAATAGCATACAATGCAGCTAAACTGCTGAGACCAAAATGGAACATTGTATGCTGGAGCTGGTATTCCTTCATAGAACATCCCTCTATTATAATGGGCAGCTGCAAGCTACATGGGAGAACACGACTGCCCACATGTGGCAGACACATTCACTGACTACCAATTCAAAGGACAGTATGAAGGAACTAATCCACTAGATTACTGGTCCCCATGCCCATGAACATCATTACCAATCACAGTGCAGGGTTTTGTTTGAACAACAATGCGCTAAAACTTTACACACACACAACTGAAATTATTTTTTAAACAAACAAGTTTTTAATCTTTGTATCACTTTCTTATAAGAGAAATCCCAAACTGTCAGTAGCAGTTAAAGACATCCCGCAAGTCGGGTCAGTCCAGCATAGCAGTGACAGTTCGAGGAATTAGAAATTGGGACCACAGGATAATCCCTCCTTCAGGTCAGCAGGAACTTGGAAGCATTCAAGAAGGCAACATGCTTGGCATTTTTCTGTCAGACACAGGGAACCACATCCAACTGGCTGTGGCAATGTAGGATTTTTGAGAGTAGTGTGGGAACAAATCCCCCAAGGATCTACGGATGAATCTTATCCCCACCCCCGGGGAAGAGATAGAGCTTGATTAAAGAAACAAAGCAGTTGAACTGTGCAGGCTTAGTCAGTCCAGAGTGAGACTGTCAGGCATTACAAAAACACAAGCCTTAAAATAAACTCCCTGCACAGCAACCTCATTTTATTATGAAGTGAATGTAGTGGTGTGAAGCCCTGATGTGTGCAGATCTCAATTTATCGACAGTTGTCCACACCATCTCATTATATACCTCAATTTTTGTCTGAAGGAGCCAGAGGTGAGGATAGTTCTGTCTCCATGGCTCATTCAATCCTTTGCCTCTCTGCTGTGCCTGCCAACAACAAGGCCAAAAGTGATGGTGTTTTTTTGAGAGGTGGACACCTGACCATCAGCAACTGGAACAAGACCCACCAATGCATTTCATATAAACATAAAACAGTTGTCATGGGCAATGAGTTTTGCTCACAACCAACTTGAACTAAATTTCAACTAGTGACCTGGAATAAAGAACTTTGTTATCCCATTACCAATGCTTCAGCCATCCAGATCCTCTCTGTACTTGTGGTTTTTCAGAATTTCCTAGCTGGTTTTTTTTTTGGTTAGATTTGGAGAATACTACAGAATGCGCAAAGTTATTATGCATATTCAGAAAAAGGGGCGATGGTACCAGCTCAATCTTCAGCACAGTTTTTAATTATTCAATTGAAGAAAAAACTATACTCCTTCATTCACTTCATTCTGGCAAAGTTCCTAGTGTAATCTCAATATGGGCGTCGGGGAGAGAGAAATTTGTCTCTTTCTTCTGCTTAAAGTATTTAAAAAAGAAACCTGGGTTGTGTGAATATTAAGGCTCAGAGTTGAATTGATACAACCAAAGAATTCTGCAGTTTAAAGCTATGTCCATGATGAGGTTATAAAATGACAGTGCTCCAAACAATGAATTGACATTTTCAGCAGAGATATGGACTGCTTTGCAATTACTTCTCTTGGATAAGTAACTCTCAAATACTCCATGAGAGGGAGCTAGCTGTGTCCTCACAGCAGAAGGCTTCGATTTAAATGCTCTGGAAACGTAGTCCTTTACATTAAGCAGAACATTTCCTTTAAAGGTGAATAGCCAATGTGGTGGTGGTTTTTCTTTTTTTTTGTTTTTTAAAGAAAATTCCCCTACTACAGCAATCTGTACTGACTGATTGAGACCATTATCTTGGCTAAGGGTATTCAGTGTAGGCTGGCCATAGTAGAGGACATTTACTTTAAAAAAATGCACAGGCAATTTTTTTATTTTATTTTTTTAAGACCCATTCTGGAAAGGACTGTCTTCTTTTCAGGACCTGTCACTTAAAGAGTAGCACATTATGGACAGATGAGAGACTCCACCTACCAGAATTCTCAGGTTACAAAGAATGAATGGTTAATTGATTTCAGACAGAGTCCCAGAGAAGAATCCTTTCTTTTGCAACACACACATTTTTGGTGGCTATCTACAATACACCATGTTAAGCATGCAGCTGCACACGTACGCCCATATACATGAGTTGGCATGTAAAACAGACTGCATTTCCCCAGGGAAGTTATTCCTCCTGCAGTCAATTTTTTTTTATTTTATTTTATTTTTTTTTGGCTATGTGAAACTGAGCTTACTTTGATTGTGCTCAGATCCATGGGATGTTTAATGATATCACAATAATCATGCAGTCCCAGTGCTTCCACGTCCACAGGTTTGTAGAAGGGCCATGCGTAGGCAGCATGCTTCTTGGCAAACATCTCTTTGATGATGCCACTGCAATACTTTAACTGCTCAGACACTTTGTTACTGTTACTCTTTTCTACCACATGCTGCTGAGAGTCCGGAACATCCTTCTTTGGAGGTTTCACTGGCCGGCTGCTTTCCCTTCGGGGGCCCATCTTGGCAGACTTGGGTTCAGTGGGCAGCGAGGAGGATTCATGGATTGCATCTATTGTTGTTGGCGTTGTGGTGTCTGCTTTCCTCTTCACTCCTTTTTTTGTCTGTAAAACAACAAATACAACAGCATTATAATATTTTATTTAGTCTTGTGCTCTTTTGTTACTATTGTATTCACAGGATCCACCTCTGGTTGTATATTAAAGGCTAACCACTAAGTACTCAGGAGACAGGATTAAAAAGTTAAAAAGCTTTCTATAAATACGCAGTTTGTACTGAGCCCTCTAGAAAATGTGTAACTACAAATTATCTTTATTATATTAGCAAAGATCAAGAGGATGGTTAAATGAGTACACCTCTACCCCAAAATAACGCTGTCCTCGGGAGCCAAAAAAATCTTACTGCGTTATAGGTGAAACCGCGTTATATCGAACTTTCTTTGATCCGCCGGAGCACGCAGCCCCGCCCCCCAGTAGCGCTGCTTTACCGCGTTATATCCGAATTCGTGTTATATCGGGGTAGAGGTGTATTCAAAATCTTTTACTTAAGAACCATGTTAGGGTCAAGTAAACCTCTTAGGATTAATTTCTACAGCTTGTGCGGTGTTTACCGAAGCCCAGATCTTGGATTATTTTGGCTGAGTTGCTTGATGGGATTTTCAGAAGTACCTAAGGCAATCAGGTGACTAACTCCCACTGAAGGGTCATATAACTTGGGTACCTAACTCTGTCAAGAACTTCTGTGGCTGTCAGGTGCCATTTACAAAAGTGCCATGTCTCAGGAGAAAAGAAGTGGCAATCTTACTGATGCAATGATATAAAAGGCATTGCTCAAAATAAGAAATATTAGTTAGCAGGGTCTGATCTGCTGAAGATGTATGCCAAAATTTTCAAAAGCAACTAGTGATTCAGGTACTCAACTTGAGACACAATAAAGGAGCCCAATTTTATTGGGTGGGAACTCAGCTCTTTTTGAATAGTAAATTTAAAGAACGTTATGTTGCACATTCAAAAATTGAGGCACCCAAAATTACTAGTCACTTTTGGATAGCTTAACCACAGTGACACAGCTTTTCAAGCCAGATGGCTTTCTTTTCCTTGAAAAGCCTAAAAAAACACACTATTAACCCCAGTACACAAGGCTGCTGGCTAAATGTTTAGTGGAAATTGTGATGGGCAAATACTGTTCTACTCAATGACTTTGCTACAGTCAACAATCTATGGAAAACAGATTCTACTTTTAATGGATAAGGACAAGTGAGGCAGGGTCTTAGTGGTTAGAGAAGAGGACTGGGAATCAGAACTCCTGGACCCTAATCATCAATCTATGATTCTGCCCTTGACCTGCTGTATGACCTTGGACAAGTAACTCAGGTGAGATTTTCAAAGACAAATGAGGAGTTAGGAGCCTAACTCTCCTAAGTGCTCTTTAAAATCCCACCCTTCACTTCTGTGTGTCTCAGTCCCATCCCTCCAATCAGTAAAAATCTGTAAAGCAATTTTAAACCCTAAGATAAAAGGGACTTCACAATGAATGTTTTAAAATAGTCATCCAATAAAATCTTCTCTCTTCTAGAGAGAAAATTGAACACAAAGAATCCTGACTCACTAACTCCACAGAGTCCTTGTTTACTCACCTTCACAGGCTGTGCAGCTGTTGGGATAACAGGTGGGTGTGCCTGAATGGGCTGGGGAGCGGGGGTTGAGGGAACAGAAGGTGGGGGAGGAGGGGGAGGAGGTGCAGGTGGTTGAGGAGGCACCACGGTCATTACTGGCGGCTGGACAATAAGGTCAGGGGTCACAGAAGGAAAGGAATGAGTTGTTTGCACAGACTGAAGATTCTGTTGTGGGGCCTGCGTCTGAGCTGGGGATGATGCTTGAGTTACGTTTTGTACCGTAGATGCTCCTGGTTTGGGTGTAACTGTCAAAAAATGAAGGAATAAAGAAGGGCCACACTTAATGCTTCAAACGTACTCATTTTGATCAGGCAACAAATGCACATTTCATAATGGTCAGTATTATTTTTTAAATAGTGGTGCTTGGGTAACAATACTTTAGCGCATCCTTCCCCGAGTAATCAAATTCAGGACAGATACTAATCAAATTTTTCATGATCCATTTTAAGTAGAATCAGGTCCAAAGACACACTGCCCTCAAAGGGGTCCCTATCAGAGCCGGGTGAGAGTCTATTCTCCTTCCCCTGCCTGCTTATGTTTTTCTTGCCATTCACATGGCTACAGTTCACAGTTACGAGGCTTGTGGTACCACGCGGGCAGAACTTCCTTCAGAAGCAGTCAATACCCATCAATGAACAACAGCTGTTGCTATTCAGTGGCAATAAGCAGTCACGTCAACACATCTGCAACAGTCTCAGAGAATGATCATCAATCTGCCAGCTAGCAGGAACTCCCATGAGGCAACTTTTAACATGAAATGCAACAAGAATCTCAGATACCTGTGCAAAAGCCAGATACCTGTGAACACAGGGTTTCCACATTAAAGGATGGGAAAGGCATTTTGAAAGTCATGCCCCTAAGTAATTGAGGAATTCCACCATACTTGGTGGCACCTTAAAGACTAAAAGATTTATCTGGGCATAAGCTTTCGTGGGTAAAAAACCCACTTCTTTTTGCACTTCTTACCCAGGAAAGCTTATGCCCAAATAAATCTGTTAGTCTTTAAGGTGTCACTGGACTCCTTGTTGTTTTTGTGGATACACACTAACATGGTTACCCCTCTGATACTTGGTACCATACTTGGTGTTAACCAGAAGCACTGTCTCCTTTTGATAGTGTTTGCAGGGTGACGTTTGCCAGCACAATAATCTCATGCTAGGAGGCAGTACTTCCGAGAAAGACACCCACCCATTGCAGGCCAGCAGGCATTACAAGAGTACCCTCCTAGCAGACATCAGATATATTTCACTGTGTCCGTTAGCAACAGTTCTATTTTTATATATGCAAATTCCAGGAAAAGGAGCACCTATCATTCTAGAAAGGGACTTCCTGACATTTTAACTTGCATACTATTTGGAACATCCATTCGCCCAATCACTAACAAAAACTAATCATGAGCAAAAAAATGTCTGATTTTTAGCTTGCAGAAATTCTAACTAGGCTAACAACCTGAAATTAAGAGATCACAGTGTAGGCCAGCAAATACAGTAGAACCTCAGAGTTATGAACACACCAGTCACCCATACACCCCATTTGGAACTGGAAGCACGCAATCAGGCAGTAGCAGAGACCAAAAAAAGAAAGGCAAATACAGTAAAGCACTGTGTTAAACAAACTACCAAAAAAAAGTTAAAAAAAAGTTTTGACAAAGGTAAGGAAACTTTCTCTGCTTCTTTCATTTAAATTAAGATGGTTAAAAACAGCATTTTTCTTCTGCATAATAAAGTTTCAAAACTGTATTAACTCAATGCTCAGTTGTAAATGTTTGAAAGAACCACCATAATGCTTTGTTCAGAGTTCCGAATCACCTCCATTCCCGAGGTGTTCATAACTCTGAAGTTCTACCGTATCTATATTTTGGCTGCCATTTCCCAGTATGAGGTCTCAAGTACAACCACCACTAACGCAACCATTCTTCTTATTGGATGCGGAGGTTGGCAAACCAATTTACAGCAGCCTCAGCACTGAAACGCAAAGCCCTCAGACTAAAAAGCTAGGAAAAGCAGTGGAAAGGCCGAATCTATATTGAAAATGCTGTTTCCCTAGGCTGAATCTCAGGAATCTTCTGAATGTCGGGTGAATGGTAATATGAAAATAAGCGTTCTGGAGGTCAGGGGCCAAAAGCCAGTGTCCTTTCTCTAACCACAATAATTCTGACATTAGAGTCACCACTTTGAAATGTTGTGTTCTCATAAATTTGTTGAGGTTTTTGTAAATCCAGAATGGGTTTCCACCTGCCAGTCTTTTTCAGAGTTAGAACGTAATGGGAATAAAAACCTCTCCCCGTGTTCTGATGGTACAGGTTCTTTGGCACCTAACTGAGCATCTCTTTGACCTGCATCTTGTACTGCATGAATCCTTCCTGCAATCTGGATATGTTCAGTTAGCTGCTGGTGTCTGGGATAAGCCACAGCACAATTCTCACTGTTCTAAGTTTGTGATTATGAAGAATGGACTTTGTTTTATAAATTAACGTTTTTGGTTGAGATTAAAAAATAAAGCTGTAACAGGACACTTTAGAGACCAACCTGTAGAATTCAGGTAGGGAGAGAGGCAGACTGTAAAAGAGGGAGAGAGAGGGGGGGAGGGGGAAAGTGTGTGTGTGTTCCACAGCATGAAGTTCTTCAGAGTGTAGATTGAGTCTTATATTACCAGAATCCCAAATGTAGCCAGCAGAAGTCTTGAAAGCATATATTCTTCTTCTAGAAGTGTCCCTGTGGGTGTTCTGCTTTAGGTGTCTTGATGCCATGTGCTTTTAATCAGAGATTTGTGGTAGCAGTGCCTGGTTGGGCCATGCACACGGTGTAGCCATCTCGCGCCCTGCCAAGCGGTTACATGGTGGTGTGCAGCCAACCCCCGAGTTCCTTCGCTACCACTTTTGGCTTGAGTCGGAGTGACCAGCAGCACCCTCTCTTACCTCAAATAAGCTTAATAGTTCATAGTTGTTCCTGATAGTGTTAGCTTAGTTGTAGTTAGCTGCCCCATCCCCTTGCCCTTCATATTTAATATTTCACTTTTTCATTTTAAAAAAATTATATTTTTCACCTTTCCTCTTTTATCCCTGCCTCCCTTGTCAGGTACTCAGCTATTGCCTTAAAAATAAAAAAAGGGGGGGGGGGGAGGGGGAAATGGAGAAACAGGGATAAACCCTGTTTTTCTTTCCAAGGACTTGTTCTCTCAAGCATGCCCAGCGCACCTGGCTTTAAACACTGCCTGATTTGCAGACTTTCCATACTGGTCTCTAACGGCTACGCACAATGTCCCCCCTGCTTTGGCAAGACACACATTACCCAAAAGTGTCTGCACTGCAGAAAACTGACAGCCTGGACAAGGAAGGCCAGGGATCTCCAATTGAAGCTCCTTATGATGAAGAAATCCCTCAGACTGGCCTCTAACCCCGAGTCCAGGACGCTTCCTGGCCAACGGGCGGCAGCATCTGACGGGATCCGCTTCAACAGCGGCTGTTAAGGAGCCTGCTTCTAGAAAGGATACCAAAAAGCCACACTCATCCCTACACCGAGAATTGCCTAAAAGAAAGTGATCTCCAAATGAAAAATCTGCCCCGGTACTGATGGCACCAAGAGTGCCGGACAGTGAGGCACCGGGAACGTCCGATACTGAGACTTTCTGAGGAGCTAAAGACCCTATGTGGGCAAGCTCTAATAGAGGTTCACACAGTAAAGTCAAGCCTCCCAGCTTGGCACCTACGCAACAGAAGAAAACCTCTGCACTGAGCAGTACAATGGCGCCACCTGCTGTACCTATGAAGCACAGCTCTGCCATCAGCACCGACAGCTTCAACTCTTATTCCTGGTCAGGGCATGTCCCTGGCACCGAGTGTCACAGTTCCGCAGCAATTGGGCATGTGGACCTGAAAGTGGCCTCAACACTTGAATCTCCTCTACTCGGTACAGACATTACCCCATCTAGACCAGGACCAAGCCTGTTAACCGCTCCCCGTGGATCAGCCCCTCCTATCTCCAGTGATGAGGAAGAAGAGGATGAGGCAGTAATATACACTTCATCACTAAACATCTACAGACATGCAGGGCTGGTATGGTCAACCATGGGCACTGTCCCTATACCATTCCCACCAAACTGACCATACTGGGATCCACGGGTAATGTATAGGGCCCAAAACCTCAGGCCCCCTATCCCGTCCTCTCTGCCAACTGTCCCAGCACCCTCAGAGACACAAGAGGAAGAGACCCAGGAGCCCGAGGACACAACTGAAGGTGACACTTTGCTGCCCACTCACATCTCATTCTTCTCTCCTCCTCCTCCCCTTCCCCCAAACCACAGGGGATGATTTAATATCTTTTCAAAACCTCTTCAAAAGCACAACTACCAGCTGGAGTTCTGGAGTCGATGGGGAGCGTGATCGGGGATCAATTTTATCGCGTCTTCACTACCCGATCCGGCAGGTAGTGAAGACCTGCCCTAAGTGGACAAAAGGGGGTGGAGACTGGCATTCTGTCAAAACCAGCACTGCCTGCTTCCCAGTTACTGAGAAGTCAAAAGCAAGTGATCTTGAAAGCTTATGGATCAATGTTCTCTAACAGATTACGGCACAAGATGGGGTATTAGCTGGTGGCTGTTACAGACCACCAAATCACAATGGAGAACAGGATGGCTGTATCCTTAAAAGACCTACCTATAACTTGGGGAGGACTTCAATTTGAATGACACATGCTCGAGGGTCTCATGCTGCCAGTATTAAAACATCCTCAGAATTTTTAAAACTATAAATGACAATTTCCTAACTCAAAAAATGATGCATCCAATATGGGGAAAAATGTACAGTAGACCTCACTTTAACAAATGAAGAATTAGTCACAGAACTAAAATATTCAGAGATGCAAGTGATTATGATTTGATTGCATTTGTTAATAATGTCCAAGCCAGTAATATAGATAAGTAATGTTTTAAAAGGCTAATTTCACAAAGATGAAGATAACTCAGTCAAATCAGCTGGAAGAAAGAATTTACACACACAAATGTGAATGATAATTGGGAACTGTGTAAGAACTTTTAACTAAATGCTCAAAAAGTCACAACTGAGAAAGATGGTTAACAATTGAGAACACTGAATAAAAGACCTGCCAAGCTAAGTGAAAGCAACTATAAAAATAATTCTCTCACACACACACACACTATATATATATACATACACATATATATATATACACACATATATATATATACACACATATATATATACACACACACATATATATACACACACACATATATATACACACACACACACACCGATCTCTCCATGAAAACAAATGAAAAGAGGGGAAGTTGATTGCAATATATATAAATTAGAAGGTAGAAAATTGATAAGGGAAGCAAAAGTATACAGAGAAATCTATGGTCAGCAGAGTTAAGAATAATAAGTTTTTATATTATATTAAGAACAAAAGGAATCATAACAATGCAATTAGTCCATTACTTGATGGAAATGGTAGAGTTGTCAATAATAATATGGCAGAATCATAGATTCATAGAATATCAGGGTTGGAAGGGACCTCAGGAGGTCATGTAGTCCAACCCCTGCTCAAAGCAGGACCAATCCCCAACTAAATCATCCCAGCCAGGGCTTGGTCAAGCCTGACTTTAAAAGCCTCTAAGGAAGGAGATTCCAACATCTCCCTAGGTAACCCATTCCCAGTGCTTCACCACCCTACTAGTGAAAAAGGTTTTCCTAAGATCCAACCTAACCCTTCCCCCACTGTAATTTGAGACCATTACTCCTTGTTCTGTCATCTGGTACCACTGAGAACAGTCTCTAGATCCATCCTCTTTGGAACCCCCTTTCAGGTAGTTGAAGGCTGCTATCAAATCCCCCCTCATTCTTCTCTTCTGGAGACTAAACAATCCCAGTTCCCTCAGCCACTTCTCATAAGTCATGTGCTCCAGCCTCCTAATCATTTTTGTTGCCCTCCGCTGGACTCTTTCCAATTTTTCCCACAGCCTTCTTGTAGTGTGGGGCCCAAAATTGGACACAGTATTCCAGATGAGGCCTCACCAGTGTCAAATAGAGGGGAGTGATCACGTCCCTCGATCTGCTGGCAATGCCCCTACTTATACAGCCCAAAATGCCATTAGCCTTCTTGGCAATAAAGAGACACTGTTGACTCATATCCAGCTTCTCAGCCAGTGTAACCCCTAGGTCCTTTTCTGCAGAACTGCTACTTAGCCATTCAGTCCCTAGTCTGTAGCTGTGCATGGGATTCTTCCATCCTAAGTGCAGGACTCTGCACTTGTCCTTGTTGAACCTCATCAAATTTCTTTTGGCCCAATCCTCTAAATTTGTCTAGGCCCCTCTGTATCCTATCCCTACCCTCCAATGTATCTACCACTCCTCCCAGTTTAGTGTCATCTGCAAACTTGCTGAGGGTGCAGTCCATACCATCCTCTAGATCATTAATGAAGATACTGAACAAAACCAGCCCCAAGACCGACCCTCGGGGCACTCCGATTGATACCGGCTGCCAACTAGACATGGAGCCATTGATCACTACATGTTGAGCCCGACGATCCAGCCAGCTTTCTATCCACCTTATAGTCCATTCATCCCAGCCATACTACTTTAACTTACTGGCAAGAATACCGTGTCATTGATTTCTGTTCTGCTTTTGGGAAAGAGCCAGATGAATTCACAACGTAAGATGATGATGATACACTTTCCATTCCAACAGTAACTAAGAAGCACATTAAACAGCAGCTACTGAAGTCAGAAGTTTTTAAAATCAGCAGCTCTGGGTAACTTGCCTCCAAGAGTTTTAAAAGAGCAAGCTGAGGAGCTTGCTGCACTCAACATGATTTTCAATAAGTTTTGGAATAGTGTATAAGTTACAGAGGAAATAAACCAAGCTAAGGTTGTGCCAGTATCTAGAAAGGATACACAGGATGACTCAAGTAACTATAGGCCTCTCAGACTGACACTGAGCCTGGGCAAAATAATGGAGCAGCTGCTACGGGACTTGATTAATAAAGAATTAAAGGAGGGTAATGCCAATTAGACATGATTCATATAAAAAAGATCTTGTCAAACTAACTTGATTTTTTAAATTTAAAACTATGATATTATATTACCTCAGAATTTGGCACTGTTGCAACTGCTATTGGAATACTATATCCAGTTCTGGTGTCCACAATTCCAGGACGTTGAAAAATTTGGAGAGGTTAAATAGGTAAAGGCTCAAGGAGCTCAATTTATTTAACTCAGCCCTGGTCTACACTGGGTGTGGGGGGAAATCGATCTAAGTGAATAACGTAGCTGAAATCAACATACTTAGATCTACCATTGGAACATCTTACCAAGGGCTGTTGTTGAGTCTCTCTGGAAATTTTTAAATCAAGGCTGGATTGGTCTTATTCAAATCTGAATTAATGTAGGGATGTCCTATGTCCTGCAATATACAGGAGGTCAGTCCTAGATCACAATGGTCCCTTCCAGCCTTAAGACTACGAATCTATGAACCAAGCTCCAAAAACCTAAATTATTAAAAATGTGTAGGCTTGAGATGTAAGCACACAATACAAATATCGAACATAAGTTTACATGCATAGTTTTACTGATTGTAATTTTAAATATCCTTCAATGTGATGTAGTACACCTTTAAATAAACAAAATATAAAGCCAGGTTTCAGAGTAGCATTCAGGCTGAAAACCCCACCATGCAAAGATCCACACAAAGCCAATACATTAGTTTAGCCCTCAAAATAGAGCATGAGTGATAATTCAGTGGGGCACATGCCTTGTGTAAGCTGTCTACACAAAGCTGAATTTATCTTCAGTGAAGAGCATTTCATCTCAAAGGTAGCAAGCACACTTTTTCAAATGATGGCAGATTATTACAAAATGCAATAAAAATATGTTGTATATACATAACCTTGGAAAACCCACCCAGTAGATAGATCTATCAAAATTAAGAGGCATCCATATTGGTGACAGCTTTTAGGTGCAAAAACGACTTCAGTGCATTATTCTGCTTGTTGCTCCTGTTTTCAGATGCTTTTGCATTAGGAGCATGGTTACATCTAAACCTTAATATTCTTAAAGGGTTATGTAGGTGTCACCAAAACAAACATACAAGTAACGTTAGACTTTTGAGAATCAGTTTCCCTTCAGTTACTAATCCTTTCCTAATTACAGTAGAACCTATTTGCCATGATGACTTAATTAACCAAATTAGCTGTTACATGAAAACACAGTAAAGCTCAGGGAAATGGTATAATACAACATACTCTGCTTGTTTGACTACTGTAATTTACTTTTATGGGCCTTCACAATGTACTGATAGTATATTTAGTAAATATAATGAAGTGACAGTAATAAGATTTCACTCCTATAGTTCTCATCTTTTAAACTTCACTGAAAAGTAAGGAGAGAACCATTTACTTGTGCTAATTATAATGTGTATATATTAGTATGGTTCTACTGCATAAGCAGGGTGCCCAAAGGCAAACATGGTCAAGGGAGTTCTAAAATGTGGCCCATATCTATTTGCTGTCAACAGCTCAGATATCCAATGTAGATAAGCAGCTGAAATTAAGATTAAGCACTGTATGTTGTGACTTGTAGTTTGACGATTACATGAGGGTGGCTGTTAATTTTTTTCTATTTTATACAAATTGCATGGACCCTGCAACCAGTGGGCACTAAAGGGTACCCCTGAACAAGAACAAGGACTGAACTCAAGAGTGGTCAGTAAAGTACTTTACCTGCTTCCTTCCTCCCACGTCCTCTTCCTTTTGCCTGGACTATTACAATTTCAGTTTCTTCCTCAGTCATTTCAGAGATTTTCTGCAGAAAAAGCTTTTCTAGAGCTTCTGCCATTAAGACTATGTCATCCCCTGGCTGGATTAACGATAGATAAAATAAATTAGGCCTGGCACACACTTTCGAAGCAAGGTTTGCATGAGATTGTAACCTAGAAAATTAATGCCACATTTAGGATTTCGCTCTGTCTTTTTCGCCCTTTAATATTGAGTTTAGTCATAACCAAGATTGAAAATGCAACAAAACCATTTCCGTACAGACATCATACATCTTTCACCCACCTATCCTATCCTGCACTCTAATACAGCGATCCCCAAACTTTGAGGATCACATCCCCCTTACCCCGTGTCTTCCTCCCACCCCCCAGTACCTCCCTGAACCGGGGCTGGGAGTGGGGATGCGGCATAGGGGAGACACGGACAGTGATAAGGGGGACTCAGGGTGGGGCAGGAGCAGAGCCGCAGCTGGGCTAGGATGGGGGCCGGCATCCAGGCCCACGGTCGGGTGTGGCTCCACTCCAGGCCTTGCCCCCAGCCTCAGCCTGGGAATGGAGCTGGGGCCACCGGCCAAGGTTGGAGATGGGGCCAGGCACACACGTGGGGCGGGGAACTGGGGATGTAGCTAGGGGGCAGAGCAGAGCTGGGGACAGTTAGGGGCTGGATTGCACTCCCTTCCTGCCCCGCCCCCCCAGACAGTCATCCACACCCCTTAGGGGAGCTTGCCCACACTTTGGGGACCTCTGCTAATACTTCTGGATCCCAACCAAGTGGTTCCTCTAATGTTTCTTTTTTAAATGTTTACATTAGGTGTAGTAGTAGTGGTATTTATATTATGATAGTATCCAAAGGCCTATGGCCCTACAACACTGGATGCTGAACAAACAGAAAAGAGATACATTATCCTTGCACTGAAGGGCTTACATTCTAAAGACAGCACAAACAGATGATGGGTAGAGAGATGTGAATACAACGTACAGACAAATGAGTATAGTGAAGAACAGCTTTGTTGCTGCACTGTAATTTGGTTTTTCAACTGGAAACAGAAGTAGGGAGTGGGAAAAGAAAGGAAGTGGAATATTCCCAGTTTGTCACCTGCTAGTGGTATGATCAGCAGGCTGCATTTTGTAGGCATCATGGCAGGTGTGTGTTAAGGAGGGATCTGAAGGACAATATGGCAATGGCTCTTTGGATTTTATCAGGGAATTTTACCCACTCATAAGGGGAATTATGGGAGAAAGCATAAAGATGTTTAAGGAAGGAGCTGACTGGTGGGCAGCAAAGGCTGGGAATTCTGGCAGTGAGAAGGAAAGGGTCATTATAAAAAAGGAAGCCAGTTGCGAACCAGCTGAGTGGTGAACAACGGAGAGGCTAACAGAGGAAGTTTGACTGGCAGTTCACCTGGGGAGAGCCCACTGAGGCTTTCATCTTGCAGGCTTCTCTGAGTAGTTACTGCAACAGCTAAGGAAGCTCTTAGAAGGAAGGTAATATGGATGGTGAGTGATCAGCTGTTGTGACCTGCACAGGATGTGCCATGTTTATCTTTCTTCCACAGGACAGAAGCGACTTTGGCTGTACAAAGTGCAAGCTGGTCTCCATACTGAAAGAGAAGGTTCAATGACTGGAGAAACAAGTATCAACACTGCACTGCACAAGAGAAAACAAAGATTTCCTGGACAGAGGTCAGGACATGCTTCTGCGGGCACAACATTCGGAAGAATCAGAGCAGGCTGCACAGTGGAGACAGAAGGACGGTGAAGAAAATTGGCAGCATGTGACCTCCAGAAGAAGAAAGAGGAGCATCCATGTACCAGCAATGCAGATACAGGTGAGCAATCGTTTTCATGTTCTCTCCACAGGTACTAATGCAGAGAGTGGACTAGATGATCCATCCAAGGGAAGGGAGCAGAAGGTGACTGGACAGATTAGAAGGCATGAGATGCACTGTCCTACGGATGGAGGTTCCACAACCACCACTCCCAAGAGAAGGAGGCGGGTGGTGGTGGTTAGGGACTTCCTCCTAACGGGGACGGAGTCATCTATCTGCCGCCCCGACTGGGAAAACCAAGAAGTGTGCTGCTTCCCAGGAGCTAGGATTCACGATGTGATGGAGAGACTACCGAGACTCATCAAGCCCTCGGATCACTACCCCTTCCTGCTTCTCCACGTGGGCACCAATGATACTACCAAGAATGACCTTGAGCAGATCACTGCAGACTACATGGCTCTGGGAAGAAGCATAAAGGAATTTGAAATGCAAGTGGTGTTCTCGTCCATCCTCCCTGTGGAAGGAAAAGGCCAATATAGAGATTGTTGAATCGTAGAAGTCAATGAATGACATCACCTGCGTAGCCAGAGAGAAGGCTTTAGATTCTTTGACTATGGGATGGTGTTCCAAGAAAAAGGATTGCTAGGCAGACACGGGCTCCACCTAATGAAGAGAGGGAACAGCATCTTCGCAAGCAGGCTGGCTAACCTAGTGAGGAGGGCTTTAAACTAGGTTCACTGGGGGAAGGAGACCAAAGCCCTGAGGTAAGTGGGGAAATAGGATACCGGGAGGAAGCACGAGCAGGAGAGTGCAAGAGGGGAGGACTCCTGCCTCAAACTGAGAAAGCAGGACGATCAGCGATTTATCATAAGTGCCTATACACAAATGCAAGAAACCTGGGAAACAAGCAGGGAGAACTGGAAGTCCTGGCACAGTCAAGGAACTATGATGTCATTGGAATAACAGAGACTTGGTGGGATAACTCACATGACTGGAGTACTGTCATGGATGGATATAAACTGTTCAGGAAGGACAGGCAGGGCAGAAAAGGTGGGGGAGTTGCATTGTATGTAAGAGAGCAGTATGACTGCTCAGAGCTCCGGTATGAAACTGCAGAAAAACCGGAGAGTCTCTGGATTAAGTTTAGAAGTGTGAGCAACAAGGGTGATGTCGTGAAGGTAATCTGCTATAGACCACCAGACCAGGGGGATGAGGTGGACGAGGCTTTCCTCCGGCAACTAACAGAAGTTACTAGATCACAGGCCCTGGTTCTCATGGGGGACTTCAATCACCCCGATATCTGCTGGGAGAGCAATACACCAGTGCACAGACAATCCAGGAAGCAATTTCCTGGTGCAAGTATTGGAGGAACCAACTAGGGACAGAGCTCTTCTTGACCTGCTGCTCACAAACAGGGAAGAATTTGTAGGGGAAGCAAAGTGGATGGGAACCTGGGAGGCAGTGACCATGAGATGGTCGAGTTCAGGATCCTGACACAAGGAAGAAAGGAGAACAGCAGAATACGGACCCTGGACTTCAGAAAAGCAGACTTTGACTCCCTCAGGGAACTGATAGGCAGGATCCCCTGGGAGAACAACATGAGGAGGAAAGGAGTACAGGAGAGCTGGCTGTATTATAAAAGAATCCTTATTGAGGTTGCAGGAAAAAACCATCCCAATGTGTAGAAAGAACAGTAAATATGGCAGGCGACCAGCTTGGCTTAACAGTGAAATCCTTGCTGACCTTAAACGCAAAAAAGAAGCTTACAAGAAGTGAAGATTGGACAAATGACCAGGGAGAAGTATAAAAATATTGCTCAGGCATGCAGGAGTGAAATCAGGAAGGCCAAATCACACCTGTAGTTGCAGCTAGCAAGAGATGTTAAGAATAACAAGAAGGGTTTCTACAAGTATGTTAGCAACAAGGTGGTGGTCAAGGAAGGTGTGGGCCCCTTACTGAATGTGGGAGGCAATCTAGTGACAGAAGATGTGGAAAAAGCTAATGTATTTAATGCTTTTTTGGCCTCGGTCTTCACAAACAAGGTCAGCTCCCAGACTGCTGGACTGGGCAGCACAGTATGGGGAGAAGGTGACCAGCCCTCTGTGGAGAAAGAAGTGGTTCAGGACTATTTAGAAAAGCTGGATGAGCACAAATCCATGGGGCCGGATGCGCTGCATCCGAGGGTGCTAAAGGAGTTGGTGGATGTGATTGCAGAGCCATTGGCCATTAACTTTGAAAACTCATGGTGATCAGGGGAAGTCCCGGATGACTGGAAAAAGGCTAATGTAGTGCCCATCTTTAAAAAAGGGGAGGAGGAGGATCCGGGGAACTACAGGCTAGTCAGCCTCACCTCAGTCCATGGAAAAATCATGGAGCAGGTCCTCAAGGAATCAATTATGAAACACTTAGAGGAGAGGAAAGTGATCAGGAACAGTCAGCATGGATTCATGAGGGGAAGTCGTGCCTGACTAACCTAATTGCCTTCTATGATGAGATAACTGGCTCTGTGGATGAGGGGAAAGCAGTGGACGGGTTATTCCTTGACTTTAGCAAAGTTTTTGACACTGTCTCCCACAGTATTCTTGCCAGCAAATTAAAGAAGTATGGGCTGGATGAATGGACTATAAGGTGGATAGAAAGCTGGCTAGATCGTCTGGCTCAACGGGTAGTGATCAATAGCTCCAGGTCTAGCTGGCAGCCAGTATCAAGTGGAGTGCCCCAAGGGTCAGTCCTGGGGCCGATTTTGTTCAATATCTTCATTAATGATCTGGAGGATGGCATGGATTGCACCCTCAATAAGTCTGGAGATGACACTAAACTGGGAGGACTGGTAGATATGATGGAAGGTAGGGACAGGATACAGAGGGAGCTAGACAAATCAGAGGACTGGGCCAAAAGAAATTTGATGAGGTTCAACAAGGACAAGTGTAGAGTCCTGCACTTAGGACGGAAGAATCCCATGTACTGCTCCAGACTAGGGACAGAGTGGCTAGGCAGCAGTTCTGCAGAAAAGGATCTAGGGGTTACAGTAAACGAAAACCTGGATATGAGTCAACAGTGTGCTCTTGTTGCCAAAAAAAATTGGAAAGAGTCCAGCGGAGGGCAACAAAAATGATTAGGGGGCTGAAGCATATGACTTATGAGGAGAGGCTGAGGGAACTGGGATTGTTTAGTCTGCAGAAGAGAAGAATGAGGGGGGATTTGATAGATGCTTTCAACTACCTGAAAGGGGGTTCCAAAGAGGATGGACTAGACTGTTCTCATTGGTACCAGATGACAGAACAAGGAGTAATGGTCTCAAGTTGCAGAGGGGATATTAGGAAAACTTTTTCACTAGGAGGGCGGTGAAGCACTGGAATGGGTTACTAGGGAGGTGATGGAATCTCCTTCCTTAGATGTTTTTAAGTTCAGGCTTGACAAAGCCCTGGCTGGGATGATTTAGTTGGGGATTGGTCCTGCTTTGAGCAGGGGGTTGGACTAGATGACCTCCTGAGGTCCCTTCCAACCCTGATATTCTATGAATATGCTGATAATATTACTAGATGAGTTTGGTATGGATGGGGCTAAGTTAGGAACATCCTTAAAGATGAAGACAAGAAACCTGTATGTGATGCACAGGTGAAGGTGGTGTCAATGTGAGGAATCAACAAGAGCGGATATGGTCAGAGCAACAAGCCAAGATGATCATTTTAGCAGCAGCTCCTCATGGAAGCAGGCAGCAGCAGTTAAGGGCAGAAGAGGGGAGGATGCAGTTGTCGAGACATGAATGATGAGGGCTTGGGTGAAAGTTTTGGCTGTATGGACAGAGGTCATATTTTAAAGATGTGCAAGAAAACAGCAATATATAAAAAAAGAACTGAATTCATGGGTGGAGGGTATAATAGGCCAGGGAAGCTCTGCATGCCAGCCCGGGCTGCCGGACTCCCGGTTGCAGGGTTTGGCAGCGAAGTTTTTGCTTTATTATGCCCCATGCAGGTTCCAAGGCGCCTGAGGAGGCACATACCACCTTCTCAGCTGCTCTGGAACTTGCATGGGGCATATCAGACGCTTTTCCCCTGGGCGGGTTGGGTCTGGGGACGGGGAAGCACGGCACAGCTTCGGCCAACCCAAGGCTTTGTGGGGCGGGGGAGAGAAGAGGGTCTCCACCCACCACCCAAGGCTTTGGGGGGGGGGAGGGGGGCCTCCACCCACCACCCATGACTGAATGTGTGGGTCCAGTGACAGGGCAGAGTCAAAAGCTTACACCCAGGTTATGGGCCTGAGTGCCTGGGAGGAAGGGGGAATGTGGAGGGCTTGAAAGGCAAGATCAAGAACTGAGTTTTGGCCATGTTAAGGTTAAGATGATGATTGGACTTCCATGAAGAGATGTCAGAAAAACAGGTTGAGATACTAGACTGGATAAAAAGAGATAATATATCAGTGGAGAGGTAAGTTTGTGAGTCATGAGCATAAAGATCATAACTAAAACCATGCTTGCAGATAGAATGCTTAGAGTGTTGAGGGAGAAAAAGAGAAAGCCCTAAGAGGAAGCCTTGAGGAACAACAGCAGAAGAAAATATGAACGAGCAGTCTGAGGAAAAAAGAACCATGAGAAGACAGAATCATGAAAAGCCAACAAAGGGGAAAATTTCAAGAGGTAAGGCGTGGTTGATGGTGTCTAAAGCTGCCGAGAGGGCAAGGAGGATAAAGAAAGTACAGAAACTGAGTTTTGGCCATGGAAAGGTCATTAGAGACTTTACTGTGCATTTCAGTGAAGTGCAGAGGGCAGAAGCCAGTTTGGAGGGTCAACAACAGAACTGGAAGAAAAACTCCAAACAGCAGTTGCAGATAGAATGTTTAATGAGTTTGGAGATGAAGGTGAGAAGAGAGATTGGACCATGGTCTGAGGGGGAAGATAGGGAGGCCTAAACATGCTTGCATTGTAAGGGAAAAGGAATGTGATGAAAGAGAGGATGATAAGAGTGAGAAAAGGGTGAGAGCAGATGTAAGGGAGGTTAGAAGACAAGAGCGGATGGGGCACTTGGGCAGGAAGAGGAGAGGAGGCAGGAAGTCTTGGTGCCAATGATGGGGGAGGAGGAGGAGGAGAGTGTACTAAGGGCAAGAGGAGGAAGAGAAGTATAGTGTAGTGGGAGGATCACACTAGATCTTTGAACAAATGAACAAAATCCTCTAGGGGTCACACAGCTTCTTCGCTGCCTATGGAACCTACAAGTTAATAACTCACTCTAAGGAAGTGTCTCTTAACACTTAGTCCCAGATCCCGTTCACAGCTCCTTGTTCTGAAGACTATTACCTTCTCCAACAGTTTGGTGGCCTCCATCTTCTCTCTACCACATAGTTTCACAACTCAGCCATGTCCCCTATTTCAGTTTTAGAAGCATAAATCAATTCTTTTCCCAACCTATCCTCCATTATAAACACCCCACTCCCTGCCACCCTAGAGATCTTTTCTGCTCTCTGTATCTTTTTCAATTCCTTGATAGCCCCCCTGTAAAATGGTATGCAGAACAGTGCACACTGTGCAAGGGGGAATCGCATAGCGCTACAGTAAGAACACAACTGGGCCCAAAGGATCCATTGTAGCATTCCACTTCTCACTTCCTTCCTACCACCAAGCATGTAGCCTCACCCTCCAGCAGTCTCCGGCCTCTTAACCATAGATATTTAAATGCCAATATCCACTATTAACTCATCTGAGAGAATATCAGGAAGATAGGTCTGTCTTGTCTTTTCATTGCATAAAGGCAAGAGGGGCCTAAAAGGCTATCGAATTATTAGTATCCACAGTTCTCAAGAAACTAACTGTTAATCTGGATTCAGTTACATTTAAGGATTGTTATAATAACTAATATCTGAACCAATCACATGCAGTTCTGAAGTGGTGCAATGATTACAGTACATTCGTTTGGCAGGCCCAAATTCATAAAGTCGTATACCTTATTGTAGATGTAACAATTTGTAAACATTGTATTAAAGTCCTGGATACATTCTTGAGCATTCCAGTAGTAGTTATTCTCCAAACGTTTCCTTATTGTTCCCATGTCCATAGGAGTTTTAATAATCTTATAATAATCCTGTGGAAATCAGAGAGAGAAATATCAGTTTAGAACCTGGAAAAATCCAACAATGCTGATACATAAAGTGCATATTTACAGGTACTATTATAGGATAAATGCAAAGCTTTGATAAGCTTTTTCATGCCTCTTGCTTCTAATCACTGAACTTTACTGATTACTCTAACCCAGGGATGCTCAACCTATGACCCACGGGCCATGCACAGCCCACTAGATTTCATAAGGCCCGTGGCCTGCTTCAACACAATATACTAACAGCTGATTCATTAGAGTTTTGTCGTCATATTTACATCATTTTCGTTTAAACAAGGATGTTTAATCTGTTTGGCCCACACAAGGTTGTGTGTAGGTTTATGTGGCCCTCCTGTGTTACAAGGTTAGGCACCACTGCTCTAACCACACCGTGGGGAGCTTTCAAATGAAAGCTATACTCAGAACTCCCATCTATCACAAAGAGTTCTTACCTCAGCCACCATCAATCACTTTACAGTAACTTAGGCCGGGTCAACACTATAAAGTTAGGCTGATGTAAATAAACTTGGGTTGCTCTATTTGTGCATAAAATGGTATTTGGCTAATGTAAGTGCCCCATTGCGGTGATGCAGTAAAACCACCTCCCTAAATTGCACTGAGCCATGGTCGATCTACTGAGGTTGACAGTGAGTGTAGATGCTGCATGACATATGTCATAGACTTTAAGGTCAGAGAGAATGATCATGATCATCTAGTCTGACCTCCTGCACATTGCAGGCCACAGTACCTTACCCATCCACTCCTGAAATAAACCCCATAACTCTGGCTGAGTTACTGAAGTTCTCAAATCATGGTTTTAAGACTTCAAGTTACAGAGAATTCGCCATTTACACTAGTTTAAACCCGTAAGTGACCCGTGCAGCAGAGGAAGGCGAAAACTCCCAGGGTCTCTGCCTATGGAAAAATTCCTTCCTGACGCCAAATATGAGCATGAACAGCCAGGCAGATACCTGGGAAAGAATTCTCTGTAGAAGCTCAGACCCCTCCTCATCTAATGTCCGGTCTCCAGCCGCTGGGGATTTTTTGCTTCTGGCAGTCGCAGATGGGCCACATGCCATTGGAGGCAGTCCCATCATCCCATCCCCTCCATAAACTTATCAAGCTCAGTCTTGAAGTCAGTTAGGATTTTGCCCCCACTGCTTCCCTTGGAAGGCTTTTCCAGAATTTCACTCCTATATGGTTAGGGTTAGAAACCTTTGCCTAATTTCAAGCTTAAACTTGCTGATGGCCAGTTTACATCCATTCGTTTGTGTGTCCACATTGGTGCTAAAATAACTCCTCTCCCCTCTGGTATTTATCCCTCTGACGTATTTATAGAAAGCAATCATATCTCCCCTCAGCCTTCTTTTGCTTAGGCTAAACAAGGCAAGCTCTTTGAGTCTCCTCTCATAAGTAGGTTTTCGATCCTCCAGCAGTTGTCACACAATGACCAACAGTGATTGCTCTTGAGGACATTTGTGAACTTCACTGCCCAAGCATCAAGATCAGAAGATACTCCCTTACCCGTTAAAATCTCCACATATTTTTTAAATGCCAGAGATCCTAGAAATCCGTTTGCCACCGAAAAACGTGGAATTTGCATTTTTACGGAGAATCTTTAGTTTTCACATTTCTAAAAACATATACTATGGAACTCCGATTATCCAATCTAATTGGGATTGGGGCCAGAGTAACGGAATTTTTGATTATCCAATCAGCAGAATAGGCGGGGTTTGGTCTGTCAGCCCAAAAATTGTAAATATATCAATAAAACATTGTGTTCAACTGATACCTATATATATTATGGCTAGGGAAACTGAAGTTCAGCATTTCATTTTAATTACAGAAAAACTACAGGGCTTTGGAGCTGTGCTCCGGCTCCGCTCCAGCTCCAGGCAAAAACCTGCAGCTCCACTGCTCCGGAGCTGCTCTGGGCTCCGCTCCAAAGCCCTGGATTTTTATGTTTTTATCATTGGATAATTTTGAGTTATCACAGAAAACTAGGATTCCTGCTGATAGCCCACCTCAGTAAGCACATCTAGAAGCTCTCCTTTGTTGTGTGCAACTGCCCAACCAACCATGCCAGCTCTGTATACTAGATACTTTCCTGCTTGGAGAGACAGGAGGTATTGGATCTACTGGGCCTGAGGGGAAAAGAGGCTGTACAGGCACAGCTGTGGACCAGCCACGAAATGATTGCACAGGTGATGCAGATGAAGGAGTACAACAGGGATCAGCAGCGGTGCCGGGTGAAACTGAAGGTATCGTGGAGGGCGTACCACAAGGCCAGACCAGTTGCCTTTACATCAAGCTGCATGACATACTTGGCAGAGACCCCACCAGCCACCTGGATACCTCTGAGAAGCCCAAGGCAGAGAACCCTGCCTTAAACAGCAAGGAGGAGAAGTACTGGGAGGAGAGGGGTCCAGCTAGGTCACAAACCAGGACCAGTTTGAGACTCTACCTCAGTTTAGCCAGTGTCACCAGCTGAGCATGAATGAGCCCAATCCAGGGTAAGGAACTTCAGGTAAGCGTGTGCATACATTTTTCCTTACAATATGTAAATGTAAAGATGATGCCTGGACCAACCCTGAGATAGCAGGAGAAAGGTATTGACTTTCCATTGTTTTACTCGTTCAAGAGGAGGTAGTGGTACAGCAACAGAGGTAGAGTTATTTGCTTTTCGTTCCCTGGCAGAGTTAGGCGCAGCATAGGAGCCCATGCAGGAGCAGTTTATGTCCATAAGGACATATCTTTTGTATCCTCCTGAGAGGCCTCATGATGGTACTCTGCAATCCTCTCCTAAAAAGATTTAGGGATGATAGCTTTATTTCTTCCTCTCATGGCACTCCGTGATGGCTGCAACAGTGCCTTCTGAAGTCAACGAGCTAGTGGCATATGGGCTTGGGCAGTTTTGGGATGCCAGCAGCAGCTGTGCTCTCTGTGCCCGTTTTACCCTAAGGTTGACTGCGCGCTGTGTGAAGAAGTACTTATTTTTGTTTGTTTTAAACCTCCTGCCTATTAATTTCATTGGGTGCCCCCTGGCTCTTGTGTTAAGTAAAGGAATAAACAACTCTTCCATATTCCCTTTCTCCACACTATTCATGATTTTATAAACCTCTACTATATCCCCCCTTAGTAATCTCTTTTCCAAGCTGAAAAGTCTCAGTCTTTTTAATCTCTCCTCACATGGAAGCTCTTCCATAACCTTAATCATTTTTGTTGTCCTTTTCTGTACCTTTTTCAATACTAAGCATCTTTTTTGAGATGGGGCAACCAACTCACATGCAGTATTCAAGGTGTGGGTGCACTATGGATTTATATAGTGACAATGATATTTTCTATCGCTTTCTTAATGGTTCCTAACATTGTTAGCTTTTTTGACTGCGGATGCATATTGAGCGGCATTTTCAGAGAACTCTACACGACTCCAAGATCTCTTTCCAGAGTGGTAACAGCTAATTTAGAACCTATCATTTTGTATGTATAGTTGGGATTGTGTTTTCCAATGTGCATTATTTTGCAATTTATCAACCATTTTCTTGCCTAGTCACCCAGTTTTCTGAGATCCCCTTCTAACTCTTCACAGTCTGTTTTGCACTTAACTATCTTGAGTAATTTTGTATTGTCTGCAAATTTTGCCAACTCACTGTCCATCCCTTTTTCCAGAACATTTATGAATATGATGAACAGCACTGTTCTCAGTACCGTTTCCTGGAGGATACCACTATTTACCTCTCTCCATTCTGAGAAGTGACCATTTATTCCTACCCTTTGTTTCCTGTCTTTTAACCAGTCCTTGATCCATGAAAGGACCTCTCCTCTTATCCCATGACGGCTTACTTTGCTCAGGGACCATGTCAAAGGCTTTCTGAAAGTCTAAATACAGTATATCCACTGGATTATCCTGGTCACGTGCTTGTTGTCTCCCTCAAAGAATCTAATAGGTTGGTGAGGCACGATTTCCCTTTACAAAAGCAGTGTTGACTCTTCCCCTATACGTCTGATAATACTGTTTTTTTGCTATAGTTTCATCCAATTTGCCGGCTACTGAAAGTTAGGCTTATTGGCCTATAATTGCTAGGATCACATCTGGAGTTTTTTTAAAAAATTGGTGTCACAATTTATCCTCCAAGCATCTGGTACAGAAGCTGATCTAAATGATAGGGTAGTTTTGCAATTTCATATCTGAATTCCTTTAGAACTCTTGGGTGAATACCATCTGGTCCTGGTGACTTATTAGTTTAATTTATCAATTTGTTCAAAAATCTCCTCTACTGACAACTCAATCTGACAGTTCCTCAGATCTGTCACCTAAGAAGAGTGGCTCAGTTATGAGAAACTCCCTCACATCCTCTGCAAAGACTGATGCAAAGATTTGTTTAGTTTCTCCACAATGGCCTAATCTTTTTTGAATGCCCCGTTAGCATGTTGATCGTCCGGCGAACCCACTGATTGTTTGGCAAGCTTCCTGCTTCTAATGGATGTACTTAAAAAAAAAATTGCTGTTTGTTTTTAAGACTTTGGTTAGTTGGTCTTCAAATTCTTTTTTGGCCTGCCTAATTATATTTTTACACTTGACTTGCCACAATTTATGCTCCTTTCCATTTTCCTCAGTAAGCCTTAACTTCCACTTTTTAAAGGATGCCTTTTTGCCTCTCACCGCTTTTTACTTTGTTGTTTAGCCATGGTGGCACTTTTTTGGTCCTTTTACAATGTTTTTAATTTGGGGTATACATTTAATGTGAGCTTCTATTATGGTGTTTAAAAAAAAATTCCATGCAGCTTGCAGGCATTTCACTTTTGACTGTGCCTTTTAATTTCCATTTTAACTAGCTCCCTAATTTATGTATAGTTCACCTTTCTGAAGTTAAATGCTACTATGGTGGGGCTTCTTTGCTGTCCTCCCTCCCCCGCATGTTAAATTTAATTATATTATGGTTGCAATTACCAAGCAATTCAGCTATATTCACCTCTTGGAACAGATCCTGTGCTCTGCTTAGGAGTAAATCAAGAACTGCCTTTCCCCTTGTGGGTTCCAGGACTAGCTGTTCCAAGAAGGAGTTATTGAATGGTGTCTACAGACTTTATCTTCGCATACCATCCTTAGGTGACATGTATCCATTAATATGGGGATAGTTGAAATCCTGCATTATTATTGAGATTTCTATTTTTTACAAAAAGAAGAACAGGAGTACTTGTGGCACCTTAGAGACTAACAAATTTATTAGAGCATAAGCTTTCGTGGACTACAGCCCACTTCCATGAGGTTGATGGATTTCCACTCCATACGGCTAAATGCAGTGCCTTGCATAATGACAGGTTTCAGAGTAGCAGCCGTGTTAGTCTGTATCCGCAAAAAGAAGAACAGAAGTACTTGTGGCACCTTAGAGACTAACAAATTTATTAGTCTCTAAGGTGCCACAAGTACTCCTGTTCTTCTTTTTGCGGATACAGACTAACACGGCTGCTACTCTGAAACCTATTTTTTACAGCCTCTCTAATCTCCCTGAGCATTTCACAATCACCATCTTGGTCAGGTGGTCGGTAATATATTTCTACTGCTATATTCACATGGCGCTCTCTCCAGAAGAGCTCTCAATGGCTTCCCCAACCATTCTGTGGTCTTTTAGTATAGGCAGATGGCATATTTAATACCCTTCGTCCCCCCCTGCCTATGAAGATGTTATGTGAGCCATGGGACTCTGGCAGACAGTGAAGGAGTGACCATGGAGACACAAGAGGCTTCAAAATGTCTGTAAGCCAATTAAGTATGTTTACATTTAAAAATCTTCCGTTATAAAATTACTGAACATTACTGAACAGCACTGGAGGCCACAACAAACATAGCTGCAGGCAGCCTGTAGGCTGTATGAGTACCAATGCACTCCACTAAGGCCATGAGTATTTTAGCTTCCATCAAGGTCTATGCTAACTAATACAAAATAGCACAGATGAAGCAAGTGACTACACAGAACAGTATTCTGAGTGGCAGGGAAGAGTGAAGTCCAAGAGTGACTCATCTTCTTAATGATTCCTCCTGCTTGACAGCCAGAGAGATGAATTAACTAGTGTGGACTGGGGGACAGGAGGGAATAGTATCCTAACATATTAAACAACTCAAAATATTTATTCCTAATGCATTTTCTGTCTATAAACCAGAAAAGACGGTTACTCACCGTTGTAACTGTTGTTCTTCGAGATGTGTTGCTCATATCCATTCCATTAGGTGTGTGCGCGCCGCGTGCACGATCGTCGGAAGATTTTCTACCCTAGCAACACCGGCGGGTCGGCTGTGGAGCCCCCTAGAGTGGCGCCTTCATGGCGCTGAATATATACCCCAGCCGACCCGGCGCCCCCTCAGTTCCTTCTTGCCGGCTACTCCGACAGTGGGGACGGGGGGCGGGTTTGGAATGGATATGAGCAACACATCTCGAAGAACAACAGTTACAACGGTGAGTAACCGTCTTTTCTTCTTCGAGTGCTTGCTCATATCCATTCCATTAGGTGACTCCCAAGCCCAACTTAGGTGGTGGGGTCGGAGTGAGACATTGCTGTGTGCAAAACCGCTGATCCGAAGGCAGCATCGTCCCTGGACTGCTGCACTAGTGCATAGTGAGCTGCAAATGTGTGGACTGATGACCAAACCGCTGCTCTACAAATGTCCTGGATCGGAACTTGTGCCAGGAAAGCCGTCGAGGAAGCCTGGGCCCTCATGGAGTGAGCGGTGAGGTGCGGTGCTGAGACACCTGCCAGGTCATAGCAAGTCCGGATGCAAGACGTAATCCAGGAGGATAGGCGTTGTGAGGAGACCGGTGAGCCTTTCATCCGGTCGGCCACTGCGACGAAGAGTTGCGTCGTCTTTCTAAAGTGCTTTGTGCGGTCAATATAGAAGGCCAGGGCCCTGCGTACGTCCAGGGAATGCAAACGTTGATCCTGGCGAGTGGCATGTGGTTTAGGATGAAAGACCGGGAGAAATATATCCTGGTTGATATGAAAAGGAGAAACCACCTTAGGGAGAAAGGCAGGATGTGGACGAAGCTGCACTTTATCCTTATGAAAAACTGTGTAAGGGGGCTCAGATGTAAGCGCCCTGAGTTCAGAAACGCGCCTTGCTGAGGTGATGGCTACGAGGAAGGCTGTCTTCCAGGCTAGGTACAGAAGTGAACAGGTGGCCAGTGGCTCGAATGGAGGACCTGTGAGCTTGGAGAGAACCAGGTTGAGGTCCCACGTCGGAACGGGCTGACGTTGCTGTGGGTACATCCGGTCTAAGCCCTTGAGGAATCTAACGACCATCGGGTTAGAGAATACCGAAGACGCGAGTTCCCCTGGGTGAAAAGCCGATATAGCGGCCAGGTGAACTCTAATTGAAGATATCGCCAACCCTTGCTGTTTTAGGGAGAGGAGATATTCCAATATGAGAGGAATAGGTGCCTGTAACGGGGACGTGGCTCGTTGTTCGCACCAACAGGAGAACCGCTTCCACTTGGCCAAGTATGTGGTCCGTGTTGAGAGTTTCCTACTGCTCAGCAGAATCTGTTGGACAGAGTGCGAGCACTGCTGCTCTGCCTGGGTGAACCATGGAGCAGCCACGCCGTGAGGTGGAGTGATTGCAGGTCGGGGTGACGCAGGCGGCCGTGGTCCTGAGAGATGAGATCCGGGCATAATGGAAGCGGGATCGGTGTCTGAACCGAGAGCTCCAACAGCGCGATACCCGAGGCCAGGGTTCTCGCAGCAGAGTCCGCTATGTCTAAGGAGGCCTGTAAGGAGGTCCGAGCCACCTTCTTACCCTCCTCTACCAGGGCTCCAAACTCCTCCCTGGACTCTTGGGGAACCAACTCCTTGAACTTCCCCATAGAGTTCCAGGAGTTAAAGTTATAACGGCTCAAGAGCGCCTGCTGGTTAGCCGCTCTAAGTTGCAGCCCTCCGGCTGAGTAAACTTTACGGCCGAACAAATCGAGGCGCTTAGCCTCCTTTGATTTGGGCGCTGCGGCCTGCTGACCGTGGCACTCCCTTGCGTTCACTGATGCCACCACCAGTGAACACGGCTCGGGGTGGGTATACAAGTACCCGTAGTCCTTGGATGGAACAAGGTATTTCCTTTCCACCCCTCTCGCTGTGGGTGGGATAGAGGCAGGAGTTTGCCATATCGTAGATGCATTGGCTTGTATCGTGCGGATCAGGGGTAACGCCACCCTTGATGGGGCATCCGCTCCGAGGATATTCACGATGGGGTCGTGCACCTCTACTATCTCCTCCGCCTGCAGGTCCATATTACGGGCCATCCTCCGCAGGAGATCCTGGTGAGCCCGAAGATCTATTGGAGGTGGACCTGTGCACGATGTGCCCGCCACTGCCTCATCCGGAGAGGAAGAGGAAGATGCCTCCGGTGGCACAGGATCCAAGGGAGGGTCCTGGTCTCCCTGCTCCTGGGCCAGAGCATCACCTGCGCTTGGGTCCAGGGCGTCAGGTGGTGCGGACACGGAAGCCTCCATGCCCCCTGGCGGAGGCCGAGAGATGGTGGACTCCAGGGCCCTTCTAGCGGAGTGACCCGAGCGAGAGGTCGAAGCTATTAGAGCCCCTTGCGCCTGATGGTACGCCCACGGGGTCCAAAACGACCAGTGAGATGGGCCATGAGAATGGTCCTCTGTTATATCTTGCCAATGGCCCAAGTCCTGTTCCTCGGCTTGCCCCTGAGGGGGGTATGCCGATCTCGATAGGTCCTCCGAGGAGCGAGACACCGATCGCGATGGCCATGGCGGTGCCGAGAGCGTCGAGACGATTCCCGTGGGCTGCGGTGCCGCACGGTGCCGGTCCGGAGACGATTCCCGGCGAACGGTGCCGGGACCGCGATCGGTGCCGATGACCTCGTCGGTGCCGGGAGTCGGATCTGGACCTCGACGAGGACCTGGAGTATGCCCGGTGCCGGGAGCGGCCTCTCGACGTCGAGCGTCGGCCATAGCGGTGCCGAGAACTACGTCTCGACGTTGATCGGTGCCGACGATCATAGCGGTGCCGAGACGTAGAGCGGTGCCGCGACGAAGATCTTGGCCGCGAGTACGACCGGTGCCGAGGTGATATTCGGCGCCGGGACTGCGAGCGGTGTGGGGACCTGCTTCGGGACCTGGACCGGTGCCGAGGTTCCAGCCCTTGCGATGGAGGGCGCATCAAGGCAGGTTTCCCCCTCGACTGGACCGGGCGAGTCAACGGTGCCGTCGGTGCCGGTGGTTGAGGCGGTGCCGGCTCCGTGAGAGCTATCAAGTCTCTCGCCGCCGCGAAGGTCTCTGGAGTCGACGGGAGGCACTGTATCACCGCCGGCCTCGGTGGAGACGCTATCTGCACCGGACTCAACGGCCTCGGTGCCGGAGTCGACGGTGCTGGAGGCACCTGTTTCCGGTGCTCCACCGGCGGACGCGGCTCTACCCCCGGCACTGGGGGAGCCGGCGTCTTCGGCACGGAGGTCCCCGTCTTATGGGCTTTTTTATGCCCTGGGGATAATGACCGGCGCCGAGGCACTTGCTGTGCTTGCGGTGCCGACGAGGTCCGGTGCCGGGGAGGCTTGTCCGACGCCACTCGCGTGGTCGGCATGGCCGGTGCCGCCGGGGCACTGCGCACCGAGGCGCTAGGTGCCGGGGCCTGACTTGTAGATGGAGCGTCCGGACTAAGTGCCGCCTCCATCAGGAGTTGCCGGAGCCGAAAGTCCCGCTCCTTCTTGGTCCTTGGTCTGAAGGCCTTACAGATCTTACACTTATCTGTTTGATGGGACTCTCCCAGGCACTTCAGACAGGAGTCGTGCGGGTCGCTCGTGGGCATAGGCTTAGCGCAGGAGGCGCACTGCTTGAAGCCGGGAGCGTTGGGCATGAGCCCGGCCCCACGGCCGGGGGAGAAAGGGGGAGACGACCCCCTTAATCCCCTGAACTACTATAACAACTAGAACAACTTTTAAAAACTATTTAACTAAATAACTATAAACACTATAACTATAACTATAACTGCGAATGACTAACTAAGCTAGGGAGAGTGGAGAACAGCTATGCCGCGCTCCACAGTTCCAACGACCGTCAGGGGCGGTAAGAAGGAACTGAGGGGGCGCCGGGTCGGCTGGGGTATATATTCAGCGCCATGAAGGCGCCACTCTAGGGGGCTCCACAGCCGACCCGCCGGTGTTGCTAGGGTAGAAAATCTTCCGACGATCGTGCACGCGGCGCGCACACACCTAATGGAATGGATATGAGCAAGCACTCGAAGAAGAAGGGATATTATTCCTAATTATAAATACCCTCCCCTCCACAAAATTTGAAGACTGGCTGAATCATTGAGAGTGTACCCCTCCTGGTGTCTATCTCCAAAAACCACTGATTCGGTGATTTCAGTAGGAGGGAGAAAATACCCGAGATACAAAGGACTTCATATTCTTCATGGACATTGTGGCATTACGCCCCATATACTTCATAGAGATACTGTTATATAGGATATGATTATGGCATACCTATAATGTATTTTATACAAGGTAAGACATGTGAGATATCATTGGAAAGGTTATGATTGTGAATAGGATTATCCTATTTGTATGCATGTATCATTTTGGTATCTAAAGTTAGGAATACTGTCTATGCATCAATTACAAATGTGTTTACACCTGGGGAATGCCCACTAAGCAGAATGCAATCAGTTTAGATGTCTCACTGGGAAGAGCCATTAGGGAGAACAATAGGTCTTAGAAAATGCTGATCACCCACTGAGAAGCCTTCCAGGGGACGATACAAACAGACTGAGTTATGGCTGCAGGGACCTGTGACCAAGTCACCTGGTACTGAATTCCATAATAATACTAGTGTTTTTCCACTGACCGGGTTTGAGGATCAAACTGGTAGTCAAAGGATTCCTGACATATGCAAAAGCTATTTAAAGCAGGGGAGTGACATCATTGTGCTTCGTTCTTCTTTGATTCCCTGTCCAAGAAAGAGGACTACTGGAAACACCTGAGAACAAGACTGGACTAGGGGAGAAGGGCTGAGCCCAGGCTAGAGAGTGTCTGGCCTGTGAAAGGAATATCTGGAGTTTTAAGCTGCAAGCAAGTGCAGCTTACCTTCAAGAATCTCGGCATCTGCCTAAAACAACATTTTAGGTGAGAATTTGCTACTTATAACCAGTTTCTTTGGTTTATTAAGCTTAGATTGTGTGTTTGTTTTATTTGCTAGGTAATCTGCTTTGAACGGTTTGCTAGCCCTTATAATCACTTAAAATCTATCTTTTGTAGTTAATAAACTTGTTTTGTCTAAAACCAGTGTGTGGGGAAATCATAATTCGGGGCAAAAAGCTGTGTATATCCCTCTCCACACTGAGTAAGGGGGCGAATTTCATGAGCTTACACTGTACAGTTCTCTGTGCCGCGCAAGACGGTACAATTGTGTGGTTACCCTCTTGAGGGGGGTGTGCACTTGAGTACTGAGCAATTCCTTAGCTGTGCCTTCCCATACACAGTTGATCTCAGCATCTGTGTGTACAGCTGAGGCTGGGTGTGTCCCTACCTGTATGTGTGCTGGTCAAGTGCAGTCTGAAGCCTGAGGGAGGGCTTGGCTGGCTTGCCTTACCAATACAGTGTAAACGGAGCCCAGGCTGGAGGGTCAGGCAGACTCAGTGGTACCCCAGTTCCAGGCAGCACCCCAAAGTGGGGGGAACCTGTCACAGACATGTAATGTGTAATCTAAGAAGCAGCAGCAGATTTCTCAATCAGTACTTACAGGGAGGTTTAGCTTGACAGCGTCCACAGGATGATGGAAAGGCCACGCAAACTGGTGTTTCCATAGTGTCTTGAGCACCACTTTGAGTAGATACTGCAGTTGGTTGGTCTGTCGTTTGGGCTTGTTAGGGTTGGAGGTCTCTGGTGGAGGGGGGTTAGTGCCTACAATACTGCCTTGTTGGGGTTGGGTCTGTGCCTGTGTTGTAGACATTTGTGTAGTTTCTAGTCCATCCCCCATTACTGGTAAATTTCTCAGTCTTGTCCCAGGGCCGCTCTCCATAGACATGCTATTGATCCCATCGCATTCCTCACCAGGCACTCTGTAAGACAAATGCAACAGTATTAACTGCAGGTCAGTTAAAACTGACAGTTTTCATTAGTAACTACATATTGCTTAAGTACAAACCAGGAAATCACTGTATACTTCAAATTTACTGAGAATACTGGATATACTTCCAACAGCCTGCAACCTTCGCAGGATAGTTCAGTAAAAGCCTTCTGTTGTTCAGTAGCATGTATTAGCCAAATGATTGGACATATTCCTAGATCCCAAGGCTGAAAAGGATATCCCGGGTAAGTCAGTTGACTCTAGTTCCCCTCTTTTCGCACCTAGCCATTTTCTTCTGTCTCCTTACAGTATATATATATTTTATTTTTGTATCTGCCCATGTTAGAGTAAGTTTTTTCAACAAGGAGCCCAGAAAGGAATAGAATACCTCAATATGATTAGTCTTATTAATGCTGTGTAGAGAAGAATCGCCTCCTCCCTGGTATCACAAATGAGAACCAAATTAGCATGGCATTGTTAGCTGCGACATTGTTAACGTTTCATTGCCTTTGCCACTTAAAGCCTTCCATTTTCTACGAAGAGCAAGAACCTTAATTATCAGATTTAAGCCCCTCACTATAAGAGTTCTTCTAATTTCTGAGACAAGGCTGTGTTGGGTCAGGGTTAGCTAACACGTTACTTAACCGCAACCAACCACAATGTTTACTGAAGTGTAGATGCTGATTAACACCTTTATATCTCAACAAGTTATACTGAAAATGTTATGGTTAGGTAGGAAGTAGCTAACAAGTCAGCTAACCCAAATATAACTCAAACTTTTCCTAATTTAGGCAAACCATATGAGACTCATAGCTAACAATTTTTATGAAGTGTTTCAATCATATTATTCAGCAGTGACTAATCACTGGAATCTGCTTCAGTGTGTCTTCTTTGCTAATTCTTATAGTTTAACATTAAGAAACACTGATAGTTCAAACTTGAGACGAGACTACAAAAATATTGATTAGAGCAGATATTGATATCAGACTACTTATATCTCATCAAAATATGAGTCTCTCCAAATGTAAGTTTCTCTCATTATTCACCAAAACTGCTTTCATGTAACACCAAAGGAAGCTGACAGAGAAAGCATTGGTCTTAAACAACTGTATTACATCCCAACCAGTTATGTGCTTAATCTGTTGGACTAGAAGTACTGACCTGTTCCTAGAGCGCCTCTCCTACCTATCTAGAACCTTGGAAAGCAAAACCAGCCTATACCGCCACATCTCTCAGATGCACAAAACAGTGTTGGCATCTCTTCCCTGAACCACTCATGCTAGATCAAAATCCAGCTATAGCAAGATGTTACAACAAAGTGTCACCTGACCATGCTATTGGGTCTCTTCTACATGCAGTCAAGCACCTCACCCAACACCAGGCCACAGACAGGGGTGAAAGTAGGCCAGTACGGCATACCGGTAAGAAGCCCGTACACAGTCCAAGTTAAAGCGCAGCGGCAGCAAAGCATTAAATTGCTCTTGAGAGTCCTTAAAGTGCTACTGCGGTGGCGACTGGAGCCCCAGGCCCTTTTAAATCGCCGCCGGAGCCCCAGGTGGTGCGTGCAGGCAAGGCAGTGCAGATAGGCTGGCTGGGGGAGACGAACCTCCAGTCCCACCCCTTCCACTCGAGGCCTGGAGTAAGTGTTTCATATTACTTTCATCCCTCACCATGGATGACAGTAAGGACAGGGTGGGTGAGGTAGTATCTTTTATTGGACCGATTTCCGTTGGTGAAAGAGACAAGCTTTTGTCTCACAGAGCTCTTCTTCAGTTCTGGGAAAGGAACTCAATGTCACAACTAAATGCAAGGTAGAACAGACAAGCATAAAAGAGTTAACACACATTGCAAGAGACCATTGAAGGTGAAATGGACAGTTAAAAACTTTTGCAGTCATAGGATAAAGGCAGGTGAGTGGGTTACAAATTGTTGTAATGAGCCATAAATCCAGTGTCTTTATTAAATCCATGATTTTTAGGGTCTAATAAAGTGATGAATTTAACTATCAAAAGACAAGCTTGGGAGCTATTATGCAGGTTTCCTTTAAGAAAAAGGACTAAGATACCAGATATGGAGTGACCATTTTATGAAAAGTGTTCACCCACAGGCATTTTTGTTTCATCATTTTTCTGTGCGAGTTCTTTTGAGAATGTAGTGATGATTAGTTCGTTTCACCCACATAGATACTGGGGCATTTAGTGCACTGGATGAGGTACACCACATGATAAGGATGTGTAGAACCCATGGATCTTGAAAGGTGTGTTGTGAGGGGTACTGATCATTGTAGTAGCGGAGGTATGTCTACAGGTTTTGCATCTGTTATGACAGGGTCTGGTGCCACTGAGTTGGTGCGTCCTGTTCTGAGGGTAGCTTGCTTTTGATTTGCTTGAAGAAGTTGGGGGGGGTTGTATGAAAGCCAGAAGAGGGGATTTAGGAAAGATTTATTTCAAGATGTGGTCCACATCAAGTATGTTGTTTAATGATACCCCCTACAGACTGCAGTGTGGGGTGGTAGTGACAAGTAGGGGAGTGCAGTGTCGTCGTCCCCCAACCCCGTACTGAAGCAAGTCCTTTTAGGGTAATTGGGCAGCCCATTCCATGATGTGATCTACTTCTCTGGTGGAGTGTACTTGTTTGGTGAACATGGTTTTAAGTGTGTTACGGTGTGTATCCCAGACTTTCTCCTAGAAACATTCTATGGTAGTTGAGTGCCTGGCTGTAGATAACATTTTTGGGGTGGTTACTGGATCCGTGAAGGTAAGTGTAGTGATCTGTGAGTTTCTTGTATATAGTTATCTTCAGCTGATCGTGGAGTCTAGAAAGTTGATACTGGTGTGAGAGTTTTAGCTCTGGTCTACGCTACAGAGTTAGGTCGACATAAGCTGCCTTTCGTCATCCTAATAATGTCAATATCTACACTGCAAGATCGCTCCCACTAACTTATCCCACCTGCTACGTCAACTTAGCTCCACCTCCGTGAAAGGTGTAGTGCTTAAGTCAATGTAGTTAGGTCGACGTAACGGCAGTATAGACAATGCATTCCTTACGTCAACTTAACTGGCCTCCAGGAGGTGTCTCACAATGCTCCATTGTGACCACTCTGGTCACAGTCTTTAACTCCTCTGCCCAGTGGTCAGGTATGCAGGAAAAAGCCCCTCCCCTATTAAAGGGGCACTAATTTTGAATTTCCATTTCCTGTTTGGTTGGTGTGGAGAGCTTGCCTGCCCAGCTAAGCTAAGCATGCCAGTTCCACACTCCAAATGCGCTCCTGCCTGGATTACACAGGAGGTGGTGGATCTCCTGGGTTTGTGGGGAGAAGGGGCTGTCCAGACACATTTCAGCTCCAGCCATAGAAATGTGAACATCTATGAGCAGATCTCTTGGGGCATAGTGCAGAATGGCTACCAGAGGACCTGCAGTAGTGCCATGTGAAAGCCAAGGAGCTGCGGCAGGCATACTAGAAGACAAAGAAGGCAAGCAGTTGCTCTGGTGCAGCGCCACAAACATGCCACTTTTACAAGGAGCTGCATGCTATATTTGGCAGCGACCACACAACCACCCCCAACAGCTGTGCGAATACCTTGGATAAGTCAGGAGTCATGGGCCAACATAGGCAACACTGAGATGACTGTGTTGGACAAGGAAGAGAGACAGGCAAATAAGGGACCCATTGTCCCAGAGAGCCAGGAGCTATTTGTAACCCCAGAGCAGTTCAGCCAGTCACAGCAGTCCAGCATGGGTGAGCATGATGCAGGGAAGGAACCTCTCATAAGTATGCAGTTCACAATATTGTGGCGGCACATTTTATTTGCTATTTTTTCTTGAAATAACCAGTGCAGGTACAGTGGCTATCTGCTTTTAATTGCCTGGCACAGATAGCCAGAGGGCGCCCTGCAAAAACGATTATTTATGCACACCGAGATGTCCTGTGAATCCTCCACAGAAATAAGAACATTACCTACCTTTCGTAACTGTTGTTCTTCGAGATGTGTTGCTCATGTCCATTCCGGGAGCGCGCACTCCGTGTGCACAGTTGCCAGAGATTTTTTCCCCCTAGTGGTATCTGTAGGGCCAGCTCTGGCAACTCCTGGAGGCCAGCACTTATGCACGGATATAAGGGGCGCCACCGGCCCTGCACCGTTTTAGTTCATTTTTGCTGTGAACTCCCATGGCGGGAGAGGTGGGCAGGTCATGGAATGGACACGAGCAACAGCTCGCAGAACAATAGTTACGAAAGGTAAGTAACCGTCCTTTCTTCGAGTGCTTGCGCATGTCGATTCCATTCTGGGTGACACACAAGCAGAAGTCCTGGAAGTGGGTTAGGAGTTTAAGGTCGTGTCCACTGCAGCACAGCCCTCCTGAAATTAGCATCATCTTTTGCCTGTTGGGTGATCGCATAGTGGGATTCGAATGTGTGGACCGAGGACCATGTCACTGCCTTGCAGATGTCTTGTATTGGTATATGTGCCAGAAACGCAGCTGAAGATGCTTGAGCCCTTGTTGAGTGGGCCTTCATGATGCCTGTGCCAGACACCACCGCCTGCTCATAGCAGACCCGGATATGGGCCATGATCCGTGGCTAGACTGTTTGGACCGTTACTGGGAGGCCTTTCACAAAAAGCCATGTGGATTTGCAGAAAGGTCTTCTCCTGTCTATATAAAAGGCCAAGGCACTTCTAATATCCAGAGAATGCAGATGCCACTCTTCTTCTGTATTATGCGATTTAGGGCAGACTACTTCTAGGAAGATGTTCTGGTTGTAAAAAAGACACCACCTTGGGGAAAGAGGCTGAGTGGGGGCACAATCAGACCTTGTCCTTAAAGAATACACTATAGGGAAGCTCCGATGTTAGCACCTGAAGCACCTAGACTCTTTCTAGCAAAGTAACTACTACCAGGAAGGTGACTTTCCAAGAGAGTAGCAGAGAAGAGCATTTTGCCAATGGCTCGAATAGAGGCCTAGTGAGCTTGGACAAGACCAGATTTAAATCCCATGGCGATTTAAATGAACCTGCGGGTAGAGCTTCTCCAGACCTTCACTGAATCTGTCATACCCTTGGCAAAGACTGTCCAACCCTGGATTGGAGGGTGGAATACCGATATCGCTATCAAATGCACCTTGATACAGGCTAGCGACAGACCTTAATGCTTCACATAAAGGAGGTAGTCCAGGATGGACTGTAAGGACACTTGCAGAGGAGGGAAGCCACACTCGGCGGCACAGTAAGTAAAGCATTTTCACTTGACCAGGTAAGTGGCCCTAGTCAAGGGCTTTCTGCTACCTAGCCAAAAAACCCAAAAAACCAAAGAAACCCAAGTTATTCACCTTCTCATAACTGTTGTTCTTCGAGATATGTTGCTCATGTCCATTCCAATTAGGTGTGTGCACGCCGCATGCACAGTTGTTGGAAAGTTTTTCCCCTAGCAGCACCTGTCGGGTCAGCTCTAGAGCCCCCGGGAGTGGCGCCTCCATGGCCTCTTCAGTTCCTTTCTGCTGGCTACTCCAACAGAGGGTTTGGAATGGACATGAGCAACATCTCAAAGAACAACAGTTATGAGAAGGTGAGTAACCATTTTTTCTTTCGAGTGCTTTCTCATGTCAATTCCAATTAGGTGACTCCCAAGCCCTACCCAGGAGGTGGGGTTGGAGTTACGGAATCGCTGACTGAAATGCCGCTTTGCCGAATGCTGCTGAGAGGAAAACATGTGAACCGAAGACCACGTCACTGCCCTGCAGATTTCTTGAATTGGGACCGAGGACAGGAACACCGCCAAGGAGGCCTGTGCCATTGTGGAATGCACCATTAGTGCCAGGGCTAGAACTTTGGCTAAGTTGTAGCATGTTAGTATGCATGACACGATCTATGACTAAATCCTCTGCAACGAGATCGGGAGTCCATTCATCTGGTCTGCTGCCGCCACGAACAGCTGGTTCGATTTACGGAACAGCTTTCTGCGGTCAATGTAAAAAGGCCAGCACTCAAATGTCCAGTAAGCAAAGCCTCTGTTCTCGGCTACTTGAGTGAGGCTTAGGGTAAAAGAAAAATGTCCTGGTTGGAACGGAACTGGGACATCACCTTTGGAAGAAATGCTGGATGAGGCCTGAGTTGCACCTTGTCCTTAAAGAAAACAGTGTAGGGAGGGTCGGAGGTGAGGGCTTGAAGCTCCGACACCCTCCTTGCCGAAGTAATGGCGACTAGGAAGACCACCTTCTATGATAGGTATAGCAGTAAGCAAAGCATTAGGGGTTCCAACGTGGGGGGAGGAGGTGTGTGTGAGAGAAAGGACCAGGCAGAGGTCCCACACCAGGACCGGTTGTCTAACCTGAGGGTACAGCCTTTTCATACCTCTCAGGAAATGTCCAACCATGGGGTTGGCAAAAACAGAACACCCAGCTGCTCCTGGCTGGAAGGCAGAAATGGTTGCCAAGTGCACCTTGATGGACGATGCCACCAGACCTTGCTGTTTTAAGTGCAATAGATAGTCCAGGATGAGAGATATGGGCACCTGCAGCTGAGGTGTGTGGCCCTGAGGGCACCAGATTGCAAACCTTTTCCACTTGACCAGGTAGGTGGCCCTGGTGGAGGGCTTCTGCTACCAAACAAGGCCTCCCTAACAGACTCTGAGCACGAGTTCCATGGGGTTTAGCCATGAAGCCATTTGACGAAGGGACTGGAGGTTGGGGTAATGAAGGCAACCGTGGTCTTGGGTGATCAGGTCCGGGACCAGGGTCAGTGCGATGGGGCGTCCACCAACAGCTCCAGGAGTGTGGTGTACCAGTGTTGGTGAGGCCATGCCAGTGCCACCAGTATGACCACTGCCTTGTCCCTGCAGATCTTGAGCAGGACCTTGTCCACGAGTGGGAATGCCTACAGCAGATGTTCCGTCCAGGGGAGGAGAAATGCATCTGCAAGCGAGCTCAGGCTATGATTCTGGAAGGAGCAGAGTCACGGGCACTTTGTTGCCTCATGTGGCAAACAGATCAAGTGATCTTGTGCGTAAAAAGGTTGGAGACCACTAGTCTATACGGTCTTGCCTTTGACAATCGGTAAGAAATGGGAGCAGGTGTTTCGAACAGCTCATAGCGCTAAAAGATTTATATGAAGATGGGATTTCACCGGCCTTGGACAGAACCCGAGTTTAGTATGCATCCCAACCCCGGATGGATGCATCTGTGGTGATAGTGAGCGTTGGCCGATTCTGTACAAAGGGCACCCCCCTGCAGACACCGTGGATAGATAAGGGAGTCTTATTTGTTCAACGTTGTGCTGTGCTTGTTTATATTGTGCCTGTGTGGGACAGTCTGTCTGGAGCCAAGTTTGTGGACACCACATGTGTAACCTTGCATGTCTGACGACGAAGGTCGTGGCAGCCCTGTGGCCTAGAAATTGCAGTCAAGTTCTGGCAGATACTTATGGACTGTTTCACGTTGTGGAGATCAGGTTAGTTAAAATCAGAAATCGTTTTCTTGGTAGAAAGGTCGTCGCCTAGGGAGACTTGAGATAGAACCCAATAAACTCTAGTTCTTGTACTGATGTCAGAGTTGATTTTTTTATATTTATTTGAAGGCCTAACCTTGTAAATAGAGTTACTGTCTGTTCAGTGGACTCTAATGCTGCTTGCAGTGTCGGTAGTTTCAGCAGCCAGTCATCCAACTACGGAAATACACCTCTACCCTGATACAACGCGACCCAATATAACAGAAATTTGGATATAACGTGGTAAAGCAGCGCTCCAGGAGGGCAGGGCTGCGCACTCCCGTGGATCAAAGCAAGTTCGATATAACGCGGTTTCACCTATAACGCAGTAAGATTTTTTGGCTCCCGAGCACAGTGTTATATTGGGGTAGAGGTGTATCATGATTCCTTTTTCTGCGGAGGTAGGCAGCTACAACAGCTGAGACATTTGAAAATACCCAAGGGGAAGTGGATAGGGTAGGACCTTGTATTGGAATTGTTCCTGCGCTACTGCAAATTGGAGAACCTTCCAACGTGAGGGATGGATGGTTATATGAAAATACACGTCCTGGAGGTCGAGGGCTGAGAACCAATCCCCCCTTTCTAGCACTGGAATTATGGTACCTGGTGTGACCATTCTGAATCGCTGTCTCTTCACAAACTTCATGAGTCGCCGTAGGTCAAGGATGGGTCTCCACCTTCCTGTTTTTTTTCCTGCATGAGAAAGTGGTATGAAGAGAATCCCTTCTTTCTATATTCTGTTGGGATGGGTTCTACTGTTCCTAGGTGTAAGAGGTGGCTACATCTTGTTGCAGTAAATGTTGGTGAGAGGGGCCCCTAAAGAGGGACGGGGAGGGAGAGTGGGTAGGGGATCTGGAGGTAATGGGGATGGAGTAACCACTCTGGATAATTTCTAATACCCATCTGTCTGATGTAATAGTTTTCCAGATTGGGTAGAATGGAAGCAAGCAGATGACACTCAACAGGGAGGAGTGGTAGATACGCTGGAGGGTAGGGATAGGATACAGAGGGACCTAGACAAATTAGAGGATTGGGCCAAAAGAAACCTGATGAGGTTCAACAAGGACAAGTGCAGATTCCTGCACTTAGGATGGAAGAATCCCATGCACTGCTACAGACTAGGGACCGAATGGCTAGGCAGCAGTTCTGCAGAAAAGGACCTAGGGGTTACAGTGGACGAGAAGCTGGATATGAGTCAACAGTGTGCCCTTGTTGCTACGAAGGCTAACAGCATTTTGGGCTATACAAGTAGGGGCATTGCCATCAGATCGAGGGACGTGATCATTCCCCTCTATTCAACATTGGTGAGGCCTCATCTGGAGTACTGTGTCCAATTTTGGGCCCCTGTGACGAACTGGGACTGTTCTTACTGTGGTCTGTGAATGTTGACAGGGGAGTGTGGCTGGGATAGTCTGCATTGGGGGATGGGAGTCTGCCCGAGGGCGCATACCTGAGCCTGTGGCATGAGAGCCCAGGGAGGGGTTGGAGGCCAGGTGACACCTTGGCCCGGGAAACTGAACAAAGGCTGTGGGAGGGGTCGCTGAAGGCAGAGTGCTGGAAGCGGGCTGGAGAGATGGCTGGGAGGCATAGATGGCTCTGACCCCCCAAAGGGGGGTGGGCTGGGATGCCCTGGGACCCCAAGCTGGACCTAACTGAGGGGGGCCCTGTGGTCTGTGCCTGCAAGACCTGTCTTGGACTGTATTCCTGTCATCCAAATAAACCTTCTGCTTTACTGGCTGGCTGAGAGTCATGGTGAATTGCAGGAAGCCGGGGGTGCAGGGCCCTGAGTCCCCCAATACTCCGTGACAGCCCCACATTACAAGAAGGATGTGGAAAAATTAGAAAGAGTCCAGCGGAGGGCAACAAAAATTATTAGGAGGCTGGAGCACATGACTTATGAGGAGAGGCTGAGGGAACTGGGATTGCTTAGTCTGCAGAAGAGAAGAATGAGGGGGGATTAGATAGCTGCTTTCAACTACCTGAAAGGGGGGTCCAAAGAGGATGGATCTAGACTGTTCTCAGTGGTACCAGATGACAGAACAAGGAGTAATGGTCTCAAGTTGCAGTGGGAGAGGTTTAGGTTGGATATTAGGAAAAACTTTTTCACTAGGAGGGTGGTGAAGCACTGGGAATGGGTTACCTAGAGAGGTGGTGGAATCTCCTTAGAGGTTTTTACGGTCAGGCTTGACAAAGCCCTGGCTGGGATGATTTAGTTGGGGATTGGTCCTGCTTTGAGCAGGGGGTTAGACTAGATGACCTCCTGAGGTCCCTTCCAACCCTGATATTCTATGATTCTATTAAGCGATCTCCAAAAAGTTTGAAGATTGTAGATGGTTCCAGCATTGAAAGATGCAGGGTTCACAGGCCCTCCACCAAGGCCTCAAATTTGTTGTCTGGAGGCCGATGGTTGGGAAGTAGTATTTGAGGAGTAGATAGTCCTCCCCTCAATGTTTTCTGTTTCTGCCCCTGGTGGTCATAACATGTGTGGCACTGTGCATAAGGAGGGGGTGGAATCTTCAAGGGGCCTGATAATTTCCTTGTCTTCATTTGGTTCTAGGTGTGTAAATACCCAGGGATCGTAATGCCGCCCTTGAGAGTATGTAGCGACTCGCCTGTTTTGGCCGCAAAGAATTTGGGTCCTTCGAATGGCAGGTCTTCGACCATCAACTGTACTGGTTCAGGGAACCCAGAAAGATGGAGCCAGGAAGCCGTTCTCATAATCACATTGGTGGCTATGGACTTCGCTGCTGTATCTGCCAAATCCAGAGCAGCCTGTAATGCTATCCTGGTTATGAGTTGTCCTTCTGATACAAATGATCTGAATTGCTCTCTCTCTTCCAGAATAAAATCAATAAATTCAAGAGAATTTTGCGTAATTATTATGATCGTATTTAGCTAGTAACACTTCTTAGTTAGCTATTCTCAAGTGTAAGGTCACCAAGGAGTATGCTTTGTGGCCAAAGAGATTGAGCCTCTTCCAATTCTTTTCATATGGCATGTTCCTGGGAGTAGCTGTCATCTGCCCTGCTCATTGACCACAAGAAGAGAAATTCAGTTCCCTTCGCAATCATGTAGTATTTTTTTTTTTAATTAGACCGCTTGCTGGGGTCTGCCAGATTAACTTCACTGGTACCATAATCACATCATTCATAGGAAGAGAGATTTTGGAGGAAGTAGGTGTGTGCAGTATGTCTATCATGCCATGCTTCCTGGACTTCGAGTGAAATATCCAGTGAACTCACAACTCTCTTACAGAGGTCTTGGAATTGCTTGAAATCGTCTCATGTGTTGGGAGGCGGGGACAGGATAGTGTCATCAGGCGAAGATGAGAAGTGAGCCTCAGGTGCGATGTCCTGGTCAGAGAATTCCTCCCCCTCTTCAGCCCCGTTCTGTTGGTTCAGATGGTCCCTGTGCCGTGAATAAGGGTGAATGTACTCTCTCGGTGGGCCGATGGGTCTGTATCGTTGCTGCTGTAGCGGGTAAGCCATTCCTGGGCTCCAAAATGGCCACTGTGGAAAGAAGGGTATAGGTGGCATCCAGGGGTGCCCACACCAGGGGTGGTACTTCGGGTCAACCAGGTAGCCCTTGTGCGCAGGAACTGATTTGATGGGAGCACTCACAGGAGAGGAATGCTGTGGAGAGTGTAGAACATCATCATCATCGCTCGAAAATGGCAGACCGGAAAGACATGGAGAGGTGGGTTGACTTGGTATCGAGTGTTCCTGAGGTACTGTCGGTACCGAGAATGGCAGACCCTAGCGGCAAGGTGTCAATGGCATTGGTACCACTGGCATCATAGGAATCCGTATCAGATGTTGCAATCTTCTCGTTGGTGCCGTTGTGCGGCCCCAGGTGTGTGGTGCCTGCACTAGGTGGTGCCATCATCTGCAGAAGTGCTGAGACTCTTGGTACTGAGTGTTTGATCAGCTCCACCAGTACTGTAGTATGGGGTTTCAGTTTCTCCTTGCTGCCTGTGTCAGAGCTCGGCATCTTTTGTTTTCTTGGCACCAACAGAGCCAGATCATCCTGCTATTTCGGTGATGGGAGGACCTGGTGCAGTTGGTACTGAAGCTGTTTGACCGTTGGAGGAGCGCCTTTTATTGGCCAACTCATGAGTCAGGGTCATTGTACTTTTTTTTTTTTTTTTTTTTTTTTGCGCTGCCTTCTTGGCGGTTGGGAGCCTGGACCATGGAAGAAAGGCCCTGTCAGAGGCGGCTGTTGGAGATCTCTGGCCATGAAGGGTGTGTCCCTCGGGCTCAGAATCAGGGCGGAGAGACTTCTCCATGAGGAAGAGTTTAAAATAGAAGGTCTCTCGCCTTCCTGGTGTGGGCTTTGAGGTTGTGGCAGTGCAAGCACTTCTGCGGTATACCGGTCTCACCAAGACAGCAGACACACAGAGTGTCTGTCTGAAACTGGTATTGAAAGTCTGTAAGTAAGGCAGTGTTTGAACCCTGAGGAGGCAGGCATGCCCCTCAGGGAGCATTTTCTCCCTGTAAAGGGAGGTCAGGGGGGAGAAAAACGACTACTCTACAGTGACAGTTTAACAGAAACCTGCAATCCTATGAAGAGAAACAATTTTTATTTGGGGGAGGGGGGGACGGAGACAAAAGAATAAAGCTAACTAGTTTAAACTAGGACTGTCAAGCGATTAAAAAATTAATCACGACTAATCACACTGCTAAACAATAATAAAATACCATTTATTTACATATTTTTGGATGTTTTCTACATTTTCAAATATATTGATTTCAATTACAACACAATACGAAGTGTACAGTGTTCACTTTAGATTTTTGATTACAAATATTTGCACTGTAAAAAATAGTATTTTTCAATTCACCCAATACAAGTACTGTAGTGCAATCTCATTATCATGAAAGTTGAACTTACAAACGTAGAATTATGTACAAAAAAGTACAAAAATAAAACAATGTAAAATTTTAGAACTACAAGTCTGCTCAGTCCTACTTCATTCATGTTCAGCCAGTCGCTCAGGCAAACAAGTTTGTTTTACATTTGCAGGAGATAATGCTGCCAATGTCGCCTGAAAGTGAGAACAAGCATACTCATGGCACTGTTGTAGCTGGTGTCGCAAGTTATTTCTGTGCCAGATGAGCTAAAGATTCAAATGTCCCTTCATGCTTCAACCACCATTCCAGGGGACATGCGTCCATGCTGATGACGGGTTCTGCTTGATAACAATTCAAAGCAGTGCAGACCAACATGTTCATTTTCATTATCTGAGTCAGATGCCACCAGCAGAAGGTTGATTTTATTTTTCGGTAATTCGGGTTCTGTAGTTTCTGCTTCAGCGTTGCTGTTTTGAGACTTCTGAAAGCATGCTACACACCTCGTCCTGCTCAGATTTTAGAAGGCACTTGAGATTCTTAAACCTTGGGTCGACTGCTGTAGCTATCATTAGAAATCTCACATCGATACCTTCTTTGCATTTTGTGAAATGTGCAGCAAAAGTGTTCTTAAAATGAACAACGTGTGCTGGGTCAATATCTGAGACTTCTAGAATATGAAATATATGGCAGAATGCAGGTAAAACAGAGCAGAGGACATACAAGTCTCCCACAAGGAGTTCAGTCACAAATTTAATTAACGCATTTTTTTTTTTAAACAAGCGTCATCAGAACGGAAGCATGTCCGAATCGTGGAAGTCAACGAATGGCTACGCAGGTGGTGTCGGAGAGAAGGCTTTGGATTCTTCGACCATGGGATGGTGTTCCAAGAAGAAGGAGTGCTAGGCAGAGACGGGCTCCACCTAACGAAGAGAGGGAAGAGCATCTTCGCCAGCAGGCTGGCTAACCTAGTGAGGAGGGCTTTAAACTAGGTTCACCGGGAGAAGGAGACCAAAGCCCTGAGGTAAGTGGGGAAATGGGATCCTGGGAGGAAGCACAAGCAGGAGAGCGCAAGAGGGGAGGACTCCTGTCTCATGCTGAGAAAGAGGGACGATCGATGAGTTATCTTAAGTGCCTATACATAAATGCAAGAAGCCTGGGAAACAAGCAGGGAGAACTGGAAGTCCTGGCACAGTCAAGGAACTATGATGTGATTGGAATAACAGAGACTTGGTGGGATAACTCACATGACTGGAGTACTGTCATGGATAGATATAAACTGTTCAGGAAGGACAGGCAGGGCAGAAAAGGTGGGGGAGTTGCGTTGTATGTAAGAGAGGAGTATGACTGCTCAGAGCTCCGGTATGAAACTGCAGAAAAACCTGAGAGTCTCTGGATAAAGTTGAGAAGTGTGAGCAACAAGGGTGATGTCGTGGTTGGAGTCTGCTATAGACCACCAGACCAGGGGGATGAGGTGGACGAGGCTTTCTTCTGGCAACTAGCAGAAGTTGCTAGATCGCAGGCCCTGGTTCTCATGGGAGACTTTAATCACCCTGATATCTGCTGGGAGAGCAATACAGCGGTGCACAGGCAATCCAGGAAATTTTTGGATAGTGTAGGGGACAATTTCCTGGTGCAAGTGTTGGAGGAACCAACTAGGGGCAAAGCTTTTCTTGACCTGCTACTCACAAACAGAGAAGAACTAGTAGGGGAAGCAAAAGTGGATGGGAACCTCGGAGGCAGTGACCATGAGATGGTCGAGTTCAGGATCCTGACACAAGGAAGAAAGGAGAGCAGCAGAATACGGACCCTGGACTTCAGAAAAGCAGACTTTGACTCCCTCAGGGAACAGATGGGCAGGATCCCCTGGGAGAATAACATGAAGGGCAAAGGGGTCCAGGAGAGCTGGCTGTATTTTAAAGAATCCTTATTGAGGTTGCAGGAACAAACCATCCCGATGTGTAGAAAGAATAGTAAATATGGCAGGCGACCAGATTGGCTAAACAGTGAAATCCTTGCTGATCTTAAACGCAAAAAAGAAGCTTACAAGAAGTGGAAGATTGGACAAATGACCAGGGAGGAGTATAAAAATATTGCTCAGGCGTGCAGGAGTGAAATCAGGAAGGCCAAATCACACTTGGCGTTGCAGTTAGCAAGAGATGTTAAGAGTAACAAGAAGGGTTTCTTCAGGTATGTTAGCAACAAGAAGAAAATCAAGGAAAGTGTGGGCCCCTTACTGAATGAGGGAGGCAACCTAGTGACCGAGGATGTGGAAAAAGCTAATGTACTCAATGATTTTTTTGCCTCTGTCTTCACGAACAAGGTCAGCTCCCAGACTGCTGCACTGGGCAGTACAGCATGGGGAGAAGGTGACCAACCCTCTGTGGAGAAAGAAGTGGTTCGGGACTATTTAGAAAAACTGGACGTGCACAAATCCATGGGGCCGGATGCGCTGCATCCGAGGGTGCTAAAGGAGTTGGCGGGTGAGATTGCAGAGCCATTAGCCATTATTTTTGAAAACTCATGGCGATCGGGGGAGGTCCCAGATGACTGGAAAAAGGCTAATGTAGTGCCCATCTTTAAAAAAGGGAAGAAGGAGGATCCGGGGAACTACTGGCCAGTCAGCCTCACCTCAGTCCCTGGAAAAATCATGGAGCAGGTCCTCAAGGAATCAATTATGAAACATTTAGAGGAGAGGAAAGTGATCAGGAACAGTCAGCATGGATTCACGAAGGGGAAGTCGTGCCTGACTAACCTAATTGCCTTCTATGATGAGATAACTGGCTCTGTCGATGAGGGGAAAGCAGTGGATGTGTTATTCCTTGACTTTAGCAAAGCTTTTGATACAGTCTCCCACAGTATTCTTGCCGCCAAGTTAAAGAAGTATGGGCTGGATGAATGGACTGTAAGGTGGATAGAAAGCTGGCTAGATCGTCGGGCTCAACGGGTAGTGATCAATGGCTCCATGTCTAGTTGGCAGCCGATTTCAAGCGGAGTGCCCCAAGGGTCGGTCCTGGGGCCGGTTTTGTTTAATATCTTTATTAATGATCTGGAGGATGGTGTGGACTGCACTCTCAGCAAGTTTGCAGATGACACTAAACTAGGAGGCGTGGTAGATACACTAGAGGGTAGGGATCGGATACAGAGGGACCTAGACAAATTAGAAGATTGGGCCGAAAAAAACCTGATGAGGTTCAACAAGGACAAGTGCAGAGTCCTGCACTTAGGACGGAAGAATCCCATGCACTGCTACAGACTAGGGACCGAATGGCTAGGTAGAAGTTCTGCAGAAAAGGACCTAGGGGTCACAGTGGACGAGAAGCTGGATATGAGTCAACAGTGTGCTCTTGTTGCCAAGAAGGCTAACGGCATTTTGGGCTGTATAAGTAGGGGCATTGCCAGCAGATCGAGGGACGTGATCGTTCCCCTTTATTCGACATTGGTGAGGCCTCATCTGGAATACTGTGTCCAGTTTTGGGCCCCACACTACAAGAAGGATGTGGAAAAATTGGAAAGAGTCCAGCGGAGGGCAACAAAAATGATTAGGGGTCTGGAGCACATGACTTATGAGGAGAGGCTGAGGGAACTGGGATTGTTTAGTCTCCAGAAGAGAAGAATGAGGGGGGATTTGATAGCAGCCTTCAACTACCTGAAGGGGGGTTCCAAAGAGGATGGAGCTCGGCTGTTCTCAGTGGTGGCAGACGACAGAACAAGGAGCAATGGTCTCAAGTTGCAGTGGGGGAGGTCCAGGTTGGATATCAGGAAAAACTATTTCACTAGGAGGGTGGTGAAACACTGGAATGCGTTACCTAGGGAGGTGGTGGAGTCTCCTTCCTTGGAGGTTTTTAAGGCCCGGCTTGACAAAGCCCTGGCTGGGATGATTTAGCTGGGAATTGGTCCTGCTTTGAGCAGGGGGTTGGACTAGATGACCTCTTGAGGTCCCTTCCAACTCTGATATTCTATGATTCTATGATTCCTCTGGAATAGTGGCCAAAACATGAAGGAGCACACGAATGATAAACCTATCCTACTCAGGATAAGCTGAAAGGGCTGCTAGCTGTTCCGACTTGAGTCAATGGCAGACGAGGAGGAACTGAGGAGGCGTTGGTCGCACAGTGCCAGATACCTGCCTGAAGCGGCGCAAGATTACAAGCTCCAGGGCGCACGAACATCTAAAGTGGAACACCTACAGGGACATCACTCAAAGAGGAATACAAGTTTTCAGTGTAAAACAGCTGAGGTAAGGATTATTTCCATGTCTTTACCTAGCACCCAAGTCATTTATTTCAATCTCTCTGGGCCAGCCATTCACAAATCCTAATTAAGTCTCTGCTGAAGATGGTTCAACTTCATATAACAGATTTAAGTTATCCAGAGAAGCCTGGTGCTCACTAAATCCTGAAATCATTCATGAGATACTGTAACTGTGATCATCAAGGCAAATAGTACCTGCTGCATTGAAACCTTGTTACTAGGCATGGGAAGGGGACAACCTATAGCATCTCCACTTTAAAAGTTTAGCTTGAACATTTAGAGGGTTTTGCACTAAACATGCTTTCTTGGATGTCTTGCTTAGACTCTCCTGCCATTTCAACAGAGCCAGAGAGGGCTCTGTTCTACACACACCTTTTCCATATACATAACAAAAAGGATGAAAACTGACAAGCTGTTCAGCTAAGATTTTACCAAATACAAACATTCTTGGTTAATATGATGGAACTGTCTCACAAGGAGAAGCCAAAAGTCACAGAACTGATTTGCCACTTGATGTAATCTGAATATTGTGGAGTCTCAGATGCGATGAGTAGCTCATCTGTCTTGTCTCTAGCAGTTGACCAGAAACCCCCCAGAACTACCGCCTGTCTCATGGAAAGGACACAAGTCTTTCCCTGGAGCAAAATGGGATAGAGGTGCCTTGGGAGGGAACAAAAAAAAAATCTTAAAAACCTGGTAAGATTTGTATTTGGTAGATCTACAGGTGCTCAAAAGAGAGCAGCATTTCCCAATAATAGCTGCAACAGGGTAAGTATAAATTAAGATTTTACTATGCATGAACAAGGCCATTTTACTAACTTAATTTTTCACCCATAATGCCAGGAGCAAAAGCACATTACTAGACAGTTTAATAGTCACTAACAACTTTTTGCACCCATAAAATGTTGTTAATTAACAATTTAATGTTTAAAGTTTCTCCCCGATAGGGGATTTATTTATTTATTTATTTTGGTGCCAACATGGAAAATAAGAGATGAGACAACTGCATTACTACTACAACTAGACAATTTCAAAACTGCTTTAAAAACTTAAACAGATAAAAGTGTAATTAAGGGAAATATTGCTGTGATAGAATATACTATCCCTAAGGGGACCACTACAGTTCAGGGCATGACCAAGGAAGGAAGCCAGGAGGCTTCAAGATGGGAAGACACAGATCAATGAACAGATTCAGAGTCAGTTAGGGCCTGTTAGCCTTCAAGCAACGCAGGCTGGAGCAAATATTGAAACAGGAAGGCAGCTGCTACTATTGCTGGGAGTAAAATAGATCATCCTGTGCAGTGGGCCTTTGGGAAAGTTTGTGTCACACCAGTAGGCAAAAGTTAGTGAAGAAACTAAGTTTGTTTTTCTTTGATTTGTTCACATGGTGAGTATACCCAGCCTGGAAAGACTTGCTCCAAGGAAGAGAGATTATGTTTCTTTCATATTTGTTCATGGTGGGATTGTAGTCAGCCTGAAGAGAGCTTCACAATAGACTGTTTTACTACAATTTACTCTTCAGACAAAAAGGCTAACCTGTTTATACGTCTGTTAGTCTACAAGGTGCCACAAGACTATTTGTCGCTTTTTACAGATCCAGACTAACATGGCTACCCCTCTGATGTTTAAGTTCTGTTTGCTAAAGATGTGCTAGGCTTTCCTTTCAGAGGGAAAAAGACTGAATTATTTTGGCTTCTGTTTTCATCTTAAAACAGTCTTTCAAACTCACCCTTGCAGAACAGAAAGACTTTGGACTCTCTGTTTTTCCAGCCTGCCATGAAATGCTCTGGAGGGACCTCTGCTCTGAGTGCAGATGCAGAAAACAATGTGGCTGCAATGCATCAGACTGGTCAGGAGAGGGTGCTGATAGGCTATACTGAAAAAAAAGCTACCGGTGATCCACAAATAAGGGGAGTTATGGAGAGGAAAAAACAGAGGTGGTTATGGGACAAACGCGCAAATGAGGTTCTAAGGCGGTCATCCTTCGGAGTTTGACAAGGACAGTCAAATGAGTGAGGATGAATAGCTGTGAAGGGCTTTGAAGGTTTGAATTTGATGTGGTGGTGATGAACGGGGAGCGAAACAAAGGAGGCCAACATGGTCAGAATGATGGATCCAGGTGATCTCAGAAGCTCTGTGTTTAAAGGAGAGGCATGGAGCAGCAGCTATCAAGGAAGCCAGAGAAGTTGTGGGAGATAATAGGAGCCTGGATAGGAGTATGGACAGGAGGGTCTTAAAAAAATTGTGAAAGCAGCAGCAGAATGTGAATATTGCCTGGATGAGATAGGACCCCACAGGTTATGGGTTTGTGACAGGATGGATGGTGATGTGTTCAGTAACAAAGTGGGGGAGAGGTTTAGCCATATCAAGTTTAAGCTGACAGCAGATGTGAATTCTCAGGAATTAGAAAGGAAAAACTAGTGAAACAAGAAGTACAAACATGACTGTTGGAAGAGAGGGAGATCGAGCAGTCAGTTGTAAATGGTCAGTTTAATGTTGCTGCTACATGGTCCTGCCAAATTAAAAAGGTCAGCCCCAGAATGACATGCTGGAGAAAGTTTCTGTAAGAGAGAAGCCATGCCCAAGAGAGTGTTGGTATAAACTAGGAAGGTATCAAAGAAGGTACCACTTCTGTGTTGTGCACACCAGTTATCCTGGATACCTTTAAAATAAAGGCAGAGGTGACAGCCTGGATCAAGAGATGGGCCAGGAACAGAAAGTTAGATTTGCAAGTTCAGCACAGAAACTGTAGTCAATGCAGTGAGAGTGGATGACCTCACCCAGTGAGATAGGGTATAGAGGGAGAAGAGGAGAGGACAAAGACAATCAAACAGGACCCCTAAAAAAGAAGTCAGAGGAAGCTTTACCAACACACACACACACACACACACACACACACACACACACACACTCACTCTGAACGAACAATCACAGGCAAGGAGAGAGCACCAGGACACAACAGTCTTGTGAAAGTAAAAGGCGAACAAGATGTTAAGCAGATGGGCGAGCTCTGAGCTGCATTTCCTAGACACACAGAACAAAACATTCAAGATGCTAGGGATAGGATATACTGCAACAACATCATGTTGCATCATCTCAAATTGCAGTGGGGGAGGTTTAGGTTGGATGGAGGGTGGTGAAGCTCTGCAATGGGTTACCTAGGGAGGCGGTGGAATCTCCTTCCTTAGAGGTTTTTAAGGTAAGGCTTGACAAAGCCCTGGCTGGGATGATTTAGTTGGGGATTGGTCCTGCTCTGAGCAGGGGGTTGGACTAGATGACCTCCTGAGTTCCCTTCCAACCCTGATATTCTAGGATTCTATGTTAGAGCAATTATGCTAGTCAGATGTTTCAAGATGCTTCCATTAACAGCATGAAGCTGGAAAACCAAGTGGTTTCAAAAAGAATGTGTGAATAAGGCATGCTCCAGAAAAAAGCTGTGGCTCCTGGGTAGCACATGTGGAAGTGTAATATTTTTAAAATAAGACACATGTATTAGTCTGCATTCTGAACAAGCTGCCTCCAGGTGTACCCTTATTTGTCACATTAAAAAAAAAGCTTTTTCCCCCCCACTACTTTATTTGGGCTATTTGTAATCCAGCCATTAAAATGACCTGCATATTCTCTTAAATGAGCTAACTGAGGCACCCTGTGTCTAACACAATTTAATATAAGAGGTTATTCAGGCAGAAAATGGATCGTCCTTTGTTTTCAGATGGATGCTGAGGTGTGCCAGAAGCATGGGGCCAAGCCCACCATGACTTCTGGGACCTTAACATCCCAACCACAGGCACACAAATGTACCTGTAGTTCTCTTCTGTGCCAATACCCATATAACCTGGGCATTTTTAGGGTATTCATCACATAACCTTACAGCAAAAATGGGGCAGGTCATCTGAAATGGTCAAGCCTAATTTTTTTTTTCCAAAATACATTTCAATTTAACCAGATTCCATCCATTTTAAATCCAAGCAAACAGAGGCAACATCAACAAGCCATTTACCTACTGGTGGTGAGGAGAGGTGCTCAAAAAGTGCTTAAGTGACTTAGGCACCTACGTTCCATTTTCAAAAGTGATTTAAGTGTCAATGAGACAGGCCATTACTTCACTTAAGCGCTTTGAAAATTTTATCCAAAGTAAAATGTCAAGCTCGAAAAGGTGTTGAATGGAGTGTAAAATAAAAACTGAAGATTTATTTGACAGTGTTCATTTCACATTTCTAATTTATCTGAAGAACTAAGATTATAAGCCATTAGCAGCACTCAGACGTTTCCAGAAAGAAAAGTCAGTGTAAGTGAAACAAACAATCCTCACTCTAATCAGTAAGTGCACCAATAGCCTCAGGAAACAGGAAGTATACTGTCTTCTGGCTTCAGACTGAGTTTCTCCTCCACTAAGTCTTTGTTCCTCTCATCAGTCCCTACAATAAGGGCACATGACTAAAAAACATGACTCACCCGAAAGTGCTGACTCACAGCCTGTAAAAGGAATCCAATACTGCAGACTGGAGAATGGCCAAGTTACTAGGTCATTTTATAATGAGTAAGGTCTGACTTCATTTGCGATATTGCGGATTCCACAATATTAGGCTTCTACCGCAATTTTGTTTTAAATTAGCTTACTTTGCACAGTTCATGATTTTGCATACATTGAGGTTTGCAACACACACTCTCCTCCTCCCGCTCCCCTCCCATTATTACATTAAATGATCTTGAAGAGTTTTGGGCAGGGCAAGTGAGGCAGATGCCCAGGTGCAAAGCTGGGGGATGGGGCGGGGATGAAAAAATGAGGAGAAACACACTAGGGAGTAGAGCCTTGCAGCAGGCATAGTACTGTCACCTTACTTCTGTGCTGCTGCTCCTGGCAGCAGCATTGCCTTCAGCGCAGGATGCCCAGCCAACATCCATTACTCTCCAGCTGCCCAGTTCAGAAGGCAGCACTGCCACCACCAGCAGCGCAGAAGTAAGGTTGGCAAGATCATGTCCGCTGCAGGGTTCTATTCCCTACCATTTCCCCCCCTCATTTTTCCACCCCTCCTTCCCCAGCTTTGCATCCTGGGCCGCTGCCCCGCCCCCTAGTGACAGCCCTGTAGTTGCACCAAACTGTCTGGTTATCAAAAAAAATTCCAGGCATAAACTAATAGTTGAATGTTTATATCATTCCAGCATTTTTTTCTGAAACAAATACATCTACTGTGGCTTTTCCAAATTACTCCTATTAATAAAGGTCCATTATTACTTTCCGCGATATTCTATGCCAGGGGTCGGCAACCTTTCAGAAGTGGTGTGCCGAGTCTTCATTTATTCGCTTTAATTTAAGGTTTCGCGTGCCGGTAATACATTTTAACGTTTTTTTAGAAGGGGTCTCTCTCTAAGTGTATATTATATAACTAAACTATTGTTGTATGTAAAGTAAACAAGGTTTTCAAAATGTTTAAGAAGCGTCATTTAAAATTAAATGAAAATGCTGATCTTACGCCACCAGCCTGCTCAGCCCGCTGGGTGGGGGGTTCAGGGCAGAGGGCTGGGTTGGGGGGGACTCGAGGTCAGGGCAGAGGGCTGGGGTGTGTGGATGTGCAGGGCAGAAGGCTGGGTGTGGGCGGGTTCAGGGCAAAGGGCTGGGGTGTGTGGAGGTGCAGGGCAGAAGGCTGGGGGGTGTGGAGGTGCAGGGCAAAGGGCTGGGGTGTGTGTGGAGATGCAGGGCAGAGGGCTGGGTGTGTTGGGGTGGGGAGGTGCAGGGCAGAAGGCTGGGGTGCTCGACTCATGGGGGTGCTCCCAGCCCCCTGCCCTGAGCGGCTCATGGCAGGGGGCTGGGAGGGATATGACCTGTTCCACCCCCTTCCCCCAGGCCCGTCCCTACCTCTCTCTGCCTACTCTACAGAGCAGCCAGCACTCGGCTCTGCTCCTCTGGGAGGAGGAGGGGCCGGAATGCACCAAGTTGTGGGAAGAAACGGGGGGCAGGGGGGAAGAGCGTGGCTGCCACAGGACCAAGCATCTGCCTCCTGCCCCCGCAGGGGAGAGCAGTGGGGCCGAGTGGGGTGGGGGGGCGGGACCCCCTCCCCACCGCTCTCCCCTGCGGGGGCAGGAGGCAGATGCTTGGTCCTGCTGCAGCCAGGCTTCCCCCTCCCCCTTCTTCCCACAGCGTGGTACATTCCGGCCCCTCCACCTCCTCCTCTCAGTGGGCAGCAGCGTGCCACTCAGAATCGGCACGCGTGCCGTAGGTTGCCAAACCCTGTTCTATGCTTTGTCCGTGACTCAGCTGCAATTATTGAAGATCATCCCACAATTGAGTTAGGGTCTTAATACTGAGAGATTTATGCTGCTATCACAAAAGGCAAATACAATAGCTGCATTTTAAAGCGGGGCCTTGGCTTTCCCATTTTCCAAAAAAAACCAAACACATTTCTATTCCCAGGCCTGTGTATCAAATAAGCGTTGTTAGAATTAAACGTGGGTAATGCAGTTTTAGATCATAACGGTCTTCCCAATTGCTTTGCTAAAGCCACAAACATGTATTTGAACACAAACTATTGCAGAAAAGGTGCAAATGGGAAGTAAAAAGGGCAAAAACATGATATGTACAAACCAGGGAAAAAAGTAAGTAAACTTTAAATAAAAAACCCAACATAAAGGTGATATTAAAGTTGTCCATTTAAAAATAAGTCTGATAGCACAGATATTACCGCTCCTACAATATGGTTGTCAGTCATTTTACATATGACACACAAACAAGTATTTTGTTAACTAATGTTAGTGTACGTTAAGCACCTGAAAGCTAGAAAATGCCAGATTTATGTTTGCTTGCATGACCTTAATTCTACCCTCTTCACAGGATGTGCACAACATGAATGCACAAGTATCATATAATTAAAGACTGTACCATAATGAATATATAGGGGAGGGATAGCTCAGTGGTTTGAGCATTGGCTTGCTAAACCCAGGGTTGTGAGTTCAATCCTTGAGGGGGCCATTTGGGCAAAAATCTGTCTGGGGATTGGACTAGATGACCTCCTGAGGTCCCTTCCAATCCTGATATTCTATGATTCTATGAACAAGGGGACCAAATTAAGGTTGCATGCAAATGTAAATCTGGCACTTCCTAACTTTCAAGTGCTTGATTTTGTAACCTAAACAAAGTTATGGGGGGAGGAGAGATATTTCCTAGTCATTTTTTTTTCCTTTCCAGAAAGGTAAAAACTACATGCAACTAACAAAACAGTCATCCCCAACCCTATCGTGAGTCATCAGCAGCATCGGACCTCTGAATTTTCAACACTGAAGTACAGACTACTGCTACTGGACACACAGGACTAACAGCATTAGCTAGCAGCAGTTGAAGGCTGTTTCCCAGAGGAATTGGGATGAGTACTTGGATCTAGTGGTTAGTGGGGGGTGGGCAGAGGAGAAGCCCAGCCCAGCCTTATTCACATGCACGCTCTCTCTTCCTTGCTCACTAGTTGCAGGGGATCTTGCCCTGTGTGTTGCCACAGAGGAGGAACACACAGGAGGAGGTTGCTGGCCCATGCACTGGGTACAGGGGTTAGCTGGCGGGAAGCTGGGCCCATCTTTCTTTTTCTTCCCCTCTCCGCCCGGTAGCCAAGGAAGCCTGGTTGCTATCAGCTCCACCTATAGTAAACAGCATTTTCTATTCTTGTAGAATAGAATATCACTGTTTAATCCCTCCTCTCATTTAACATCACCTGTCCTTCACTGAGGATTGTGTGTGTGTGTCAAGTTGGAGGTTTCAAAACACATGCTTGAGACAGGGAAGGGAAGGGTTCAATTCTTCAATTTATTTATTTTAAGTGAAAGGGATTTTACTCAACTTCATGAAAGTTCCCCTTCTGTGCAGAGAGCAAACATTGAAGATTTCAACTCAGAAGGTGACACTTGAGAAAGCCGCAACTGTGAAAACTGTGTGGCTCAAAAGCTTGTCTCTCTCATGAATAGAAGTTGGTCTCATGAAATATATTACCACACCCACCTTGTGTCTATAATGAGTAAAGGGATATTCTGGGCCAGGTTTTCAAAAGCCAGCCTCTTTGCACTTGCAATTACTGTCACTTGTATATCTATCTATTTTGTGGTTTCAAGGTATTTTAACTGTACCTGAAAATAACTGAGTTAAATATGCCTGCAAAATTCAGTTACAGAAAAGGGAGGCCAGGTCTAGTAAAGGCTGAGATGAAAATTTTGTCCTGCATTTTCTAAAACTGCATCCATCTGTATACAACTATACCACTAGCTGCACCATGGGGAAGCAGAGCAACAGTGTTTTGCAGAACTCTAGTGACACAAACAAGTGCATCTTAATTTAGTAGAAAATTCATATTGTGCTTCCACAAAAGCTGATAAATGTATTCACTCACCAGAACAACTGATCCTCACTGAAGACTGGTAATTCATCTTACTTAATTTCTCAAAGAGTGCACAAAACAGTCTGAATAATTTTTAAATGTGCTGAGAATTAACTGTGTGTCCATAGAGAGGAAGATACAACTTTGCCATTCAAATACATTGGATCACAACGTGCTTTAGAAATTACAATGAATTCCATTTCACTAACCCTAAGAAACATGCATTATACACATTTTACAGAGGGAAACTGAAGCTGGGAGATTAATTTACACAAGGTCACATGTCTTGCAGACCCAGGAACAGAATTCCTAGCTCCCACATACAGGCTTCCACTCCCAGCTGCTCATGTATGTATCTAGAAAGGATTCTATAAGATTATATTTTTTTTTGAAAGAAACACAGTATTGAGCCTTTAAACATATATCAAACTATAAATCTTAATTTACACATCATTCTCCTACATAAAAGCTTTATTGCAATTTACATAATATACACATTTAATCCAATCTTTACTGCAGCTCTGCTGAGCAAGCCAGCACAGTTTTACCTTCCACCATGGCATCCATGCATCTGCTTACAATAAAAAGATAGTGAAACCATGATTTGGAGGTGTTAATTCAGAAGTGCAGCAAAAATTTAAGAAAACTACAGTGCTAATCCTTAAGCTAAGGTACACAATATAGGACAGACACCAAAACTATTTTAAGACTTCTGGCTCCCACACAAGATTGAGGAAAGTTATGATTCAGTATGGGGCACTCTCACCTTAGCAGCGCTAATCACAGACCATAACCCCACTGTGCCAGGCAAAGAACGTATACTGAACCCAACACTCCAGCATGGTGCTGGGGTGGCATATAGCTGGATATTTGTCTTTTGAATGACACCTTTTTAAAACTTTCTCAACATTTGTGCCCTTAGACATCCAATGCACTTTGCATAAGAGTCAGGATATTTGACCAAGGACCCTGGCCAAATTTCAGCTTCTGTAAGATCACAAACTTGTTCATAGCACTGACTACATTTTAACAGACTATTACATAACATCCCTGTGGCAATTACAGAAATTACATACATCAGAAGTATTTCAGCTGTCCAATTTAGCAGCTGGAAATGAGGGTATGCTCTCCACAGAACACCAGAATGTTCTCCACAGAGAACTATTTAAGAATCTATTAGTTAGGTGTGCAGAGTGTAACTACCTAAACTGCCCATGCAGTTTCAATTCCATGTTATATTTTTCACTTGTTGCCCTCAACTTGTGTAGTCTGTGTACTGTTTAACTGTGTACTTATTCACCAACTTGGGGAGAGAATTTAATCAAAAAAATGTGAATGACAATTGGGAATTGTTTAAGAACACTTTACTAGAAGCCCAAAAAACCTCAACGAAGGAAGACTATCATACTGGTTAAAAAACTGACCTTGTTTAGAGAGGAAGTGAACGCAGCTATAAAACTATATATAAATAAAACAAATGGAAGAAAAGGGAATTAATAGTAACAACCACAGGAGCCAACTAGGGGATGCTCTGCACTCAATAGCTGACGGGTTGGGCAATCAGTACCTATGGTAGGAACTGTAGAAAAATGATAAGGGAAGGAAAGGGACACAAGGAGAAGTCTATGGCCAGCAGAGTTAAGGATAATAAGTAGTTTAAAAATATTAGAAAGAAAAAGAATCAGAACCATGATATTAATCCACTGCAAGATGGAAGTGGTAGAATTATCAATAATAATGCAGACAAGGTAGAGGTGTTCAATAAATATTTGTTTTGTATCATATCAATCTTTCCATTCCACTAGCATCTAAGGAGAATATTAAACAGGAGATATTAATGTCAGACATTTTAAAATCAGCATGTCAGGATAACTTGCCCTCAAAAGTTTTATAAGAACTGGTTGAGAATCTCACTGGCCCGTTAATGTTGATTTAAGTCTTGGAACTTCAAAGAAGTTCCAAAACACTGATAGAAAGCTAATGTTGCACCAATATTTAAAAAGGGGGAAGTCTAACATTGACTCTGGGCAAGATACAAGACCAGCAGATACAGGACTAAATAATAATAATGAATTAAAGGAGGGTAATATAATTAACGCCAATTAACACAGTTTTATGGAAAATGGATCCTGTCAAACTAACTGATTTCTTATGAGAATACATCTTTGGTTGATAAAACTAATAGAGTTGATGTAATATATTTAGACTTCCATAAGGCATTTGACTTGGTACCACATAACATTTTGATTAGCATGGCACACATTAAATGGATGGCTGATAAGCCTCAAAATGTAACTGTAGATGGAGAATCATCATCAAAGAGGTGTGTCTAATATGGTCCTACAGGATTTGGTTCTTGGCCCTATGCTATTTAATATTTTTATTAATGACCTGGAAAAAAACAAAATCACCAGCAAATGAGACAAAAGTTGGGGGGTGGTAAATAATGAAGTGGACAGATGACTGACACAGTTCGTTCTGGATCACTTGGTAAGCTGGGTGTAAGCAAACAACATGTATTTTAATACAGTTAAACGTAAATGGATACATACTGGGAAGAAAGAATGTAGGGACTTATCCTGGGAAAAGGCAACTCAAAGATTTGGGGGTCATAATGGATAAAGTGGAACATGAGCTACCAGTGAGACTCTGTGGCCAAAAGGGCTACTGCAATCCTTCGATGCATAAATACGTGAATCTTGAATAGCAGTAGAGAGGTTATTTTAACTCTGTATTTGGCACTGGTGTATTTGGCTACTGGAATCCTGTATCCAGTGCTGCCATCCACAATTCAAGAAATGTTGACAAATTGGAAAGGGTTCAGAAAAGAGCAATGGGAATGATTAAAAGATGTGAACGACTCCAGGAGCTCAAACAATTCAGCTTAAAGAGAAAATTAAGGGGTGACTTGATTACAGTCGATAAATACCTACACAGGAAACAAATATTTAATAATGGGCTTTCCAATCTAGCAGAGAAAGGTATAACATGATCATAGAATATCAGGGTTGGAAGGGACCTCAGGAGGTCATCTAGTCCAACCCCCTGCTCAAAGCAGGACCAATCCCCAACTAAATCATCCCAGACAGGGCTTTGTCAAGCCTGACCTTCAAAACCGCTAAGGAAGGAGATTCCACCACCTCCCTAGATAAACCATTCCCGTGCTTCGCCACCCTCCTAGTGAAAAAGTTTTTCCTATTATCCAACCTAAACCTCCCCCACTGCAACTTGAGACCATTACTCCTTGTTCTGTCATCTGCTACCACTGAGAACAGTCTACATCCATCCTCTTTGGAACCCCCTTTCAGGTAGTTGAAAGCAGCTATCAAATCCCCCCTCATTCTTCTCTTCCCTCAGACTCTCCTCATAAGTCACGTGTTCCAGCCCCCTAATGATTTTTGTTCCCCTCCGCTGGACTCTTTCCAATTTTTCCACATCCTTCTTGTAGTGTGGGGCCCAAAACTGGACACAGTATTCCAGATGAGGCCTCACCAACGTCGAATAGAGGGGAATGATCACGTTCCTCGATCCGATGGCAATGCCCCTACTTATAAAGCCCAAAATGCCATTAGCCTTCTTGGCAACAAGGGCACACTGTTTACTCATATCCAGCTTCTCGTCCACTGTAACCCCTAGGCCTAGGTCCTTTTCTGCAGAACTGCTTCCTAACCATTCTGTCCCTAGTCTGTAACAGTGCATGGGATTCTTCCGTCCTCAGTACAGGACTCTGCACTTGTCCTTGTTGAACCTCATCAGGTTTCTTTTGGCCCAATCCTCTAATTTGTCTAGGTCCCTCTGTATCCTATCCCTACCCTCCAGCGTATCTACCACTCCTCCCATGGAGGAGCCAGCGTGGCACAGGGGGGCAGCAGCCCTGCAAAGGCAGCGAAGATGCTAGCGGGGAGCTGCCACATCCCCGCCCCTCCTGCCCAGGCTGCAGCCTGGCGCGCCCTCCCCACCCGCCCCCGGGGGCTCCTACAGGCTGCAGCGGATGCATGTGGTTGGCGGCCGCTGTGCACCCCCTGGTTCCCCCCTCGCCACGTTCGGGCTTTGCAGCTTCTGGGCATGTGAGCCTCCTCCGGGAGGGGCACTGGTGGCTCACACTCCCAGGAGCTGCAGAGCCCGAGTGTGGCAAGAAGGCAGCCGGGGGGCTCATGGGGGGCCATGCATCTGCTGCGGCTTGCAGGAGCCCCCGCTAGCTGCGCCACCACCTTTGCAGGGCTGCTGCCCCCCTGCACCACGCTGGCTCCTCCATGGCTGGGGCTCACTGCCTCAAGCAGGACACTCTGGCTCTCTGGTGCCTCCCTGCCAAGCCAAGCTGCTGCAGCGGCCCAAGCCCGGCAAAGCCAGTGAGTGGACTCGGGGCAGGGGTCGCCGGGGTGGAATGGGCTCGCGGGGGCTGTGCACCCTCCCGGGAAATTCAGGGGGCAGGGGAGGAGAAACCTGGTCTAGGGAACAGCCCCTGGGCACGGCTGGCGCCTGGGCAGGTTGGCCCCTGGGGTCTATAAAGGCTCATTGGGATTTGCCCCTCAATGAACCGATGTGCGGGGGGGGGTCGGGGGGGGGAAGGGTGTTGTGTTTTGGGGGGAGCTGGGGGTGGTGGTGTTTTGGCGGCGCGGGGGGGGGAGGGGTTTGGCCCTCAGCTGTTTTCTTTGGCGTAATATGGCCCTCGCCACTTTAAGAGTTGTGCAGGTCTGGTCTATATCCATCCTCTTTGGAACCCCCTTTCAGGTAGCTGAAAGCAGCTATCAAATCCCCCCTCATTCTTTTATTCCGCAGAATAAATAAGCCCAGTTCCCTCAGCCTCTCCTCATAAGTCATGTGCTCCAGGCCCCTAATAGTTTTTGTTGCCCTCCGCTGGACTCTTTCTAATTTTTCCACATCCTTCTTGTAGTGTGGGGCCCAAAACTGGACACAGTACTCCAGATGAGGCCTCACCAATACCGAATAGAGGGGAATGATCACATCCCTTGATCTGCTGGCAATGCCCCTACCTATACAGCCCAAAATGCCATAAGCCTTCGTGGCAACAAGGGCATACTGTTGACTCATATCCAGCTTCTCGTCCAGCTTCTCGTCCACTGTAATCCCTAGGTCCTTTTCTGCAGAACTGCTGCCTAGCCACTCGGTCCCTAGTCTGTAGCAGTCTGATCCAATGGCCGGAAGTTGAAGCTATAAAAATTGAGACCGGAACTAAGGCATAAATGTTTAAGAGTGAGAATGGATTAATCATTGGAACAACTTGCCAAGGGTTATGGTGGATTCTCCATCACTGACAGTTTTTAAATCAAGACTGGATGCTTTTCTACAAGATCTGCTCTAGGAATTATTTTGGGAAAGTTCTCTGGTCTGTGTTATACAGGAGGTCAAATTAGATGATCACAATGGTCCCGTTTGGTCTTGGAATCTATGAATATGTACTCCAAAGGGAACGTGTTTGATATCCTTAGCTATATGATGCAAAGTATTTAATTAGACCCAACTGCTAATTTAATTTATGCGGTTTCATCAATTTCTTGAATATCCCTTACAAAAAAAGGAAGTGGGTGGGCTGAATTTGCTTTTACTAAGACTATATAAAAATCCATTCTTATACCATGAACTCAATATGGAATTGGCACTTATGTCCAACAGTTATAACATTTAAGCAAATATTGGTGCAATTTCACCTCACTATACAGCTTTAAAACCCACAAATAGCAGCAGCAAAATACAAAAACAGCTCATTTTAATTCACAGCATATCTTCCCTATTTTAATTATGCAATCTGTGTCAGTGGGGAATCACAAATAGGATTACTTTTCCATCTGACCGATTTAGGCAGCTAGTGAGAATAGCATTCATGTCACCAGCAAGACAACACTGTCTGGAACAAATTTAATAGTCATACTGCAATAATCTGTTATTAGAATCCTTAATCCTTGCTCACACAATTATGTGTAAATTCTGACATCTATGGTTACCTGCGTAGTTTCTCCTCCATATCCAGAGATCTCATTCAGGTGCTTACTAACATTTTATCCAAGTCCTTTTGCCCCTAGAGATATAGACTGCTTTGTGATAATGGCAGAAACTTTAGAATTAGATGACATGGACAAGTCCTTCAAGCTCACCTTGTCCATGCTCTGGCCCATGCAGGGCAGCTCCCTATACAGTGCTTTGTCTACCCTTCAACACCTTAAGCAATGGCACTTCCCTACTCTTTCCCAAGGAACCTATCCCACCTTAATAGGTTGCTCGGAAGCTTTTCTTTTCTTTTTTAATTTAATTTTATTCCAATTCATCCCACTGTTCCCAGTTATTCTCATCAGGCCCATGCCAAGCACAATTCTTCCATATATGCACATCTCACATACTTCTATGCTCTTTCCTGACCCCCATAACAGATTTTCACAATATACTGCCATGAAGCCTTCCATGTTCCTCATTAAATGCACTCAGAACGCAAAGAGATCAATAGCCCCATTATTCTGCACTACACTGGATTTAAATTATGTGGCAGCATTAAAAGGTGACTTGCTAAGGAAAAAAAAAAAAAAAAGACTGTCCCCTGTTCTGCTTCTTTAGGGATGAACAAAGGAGACCATTTTCCCCCAAAGCTTTTTCTGTGTGTTTTACCCAGGCAATATCAGGAATATTAAATAGTTTTCCCTGTTCTTCTTGGGCATCTAGGAGGACACGAGTGGGAAAGTCTAAGGCTAGGTCTATCCAACAAAGTTTTGCTAGCATAACTACATTGGTTAGGAGAGCAAAAAAGTCACACACCCCTAACCACACAGCTGTTGTTCAGGGAGATAGTTTAATTATATTGACAACTATACTTGCCTTTTGCCAGCATATGCTGCATAGCCACTGCACCATGCAAAGCCTCTGCAGTGCAGAGTACTAGCCCTTAGCCCAGGGGTGGGCAAACTTTTTGGCCTGAGGGCCACATCTGGGTGGGGAAATTGCATGCAGGGCCATGAATGTAGGGCTGGGGCAGGAGATTGGGGTGTGGGAGGAGGTGAAATGTGCAGGAACGGGCTCAGGGCAAGGGGTTGGGGTGCAGGCAGGGTGTGGGGTGCAGGCTCCGGCCCCGCACCACTCCCATCCTGGAGCAGCTCCAGGATGGCAGCGGCGCGCAGCAGGGCTAAGGCAGGCTCCCTGCCTGCCCCGGCCCCACACCACTCCCGGAAGCGGCCAGCACCATGTCCCTGCGGCCCCTGTGGGGGCGGAGGCAGACAGCTCCGTGTGCTGCCCTCTGCCCCCACCCCCACAGAGGCCGCAGGGACATGGTGCCGGCCGCTTCCGGGAGCGGCGCAGGGCGGGTGCAGACAGGGAGCCTGCCTTAGCTCCACTGCGCCACAGGGCTGGCAATCCCACAGGCTGGAAAGGATGTGGATCGATATGAAAATCCAGAGGTGGATAAGGAATTGGTTAATGGGCAGAATGCAGCGGGTCGTATTGAAGGGTGAACTGTCAGGCTGGAGGGAGGTTACCAGTGGAGTTCCTCAGGGTTCGGTTTTGGGACCCATTTTATTTAATCTATTTATAACTGACCTCGGAACCGATTGCAGGAGTGGGCTGATAAAGTTTGCGGATGATACGAAGGTGGGAGGCGTTGCCAATTCGGAGGAGGATAGGGATATTCTGCAGGGAGACTTGAATGAGCTTGTGAATTGGAGTATCAGAAATAGGATGAAATTTAATAGTGAAAAGTGTAAGGTGATGCATTTAGGGATGACTAACAACAATTTTAGTTACAAGCTGGGGACGCATTGGTTAGAAGTAACGGAAGAGGAGAAGGACCTAGGGGTTCTGGTAGACCGGAGGATGACTATGAGTCGACAATGTGACGTGGCGGTGAAAAAAGCCAATGCGGTCTTGGGATGCATTAGGCGAGGTATATTTAGTAGGGATAAGGAGGTGCTGCTTCCGTTATATAAGGCGCTGGTGAGACCTCATTTGGAGTAGTGTGTGCAGTTCTGGTCTCCCATGTTTAAAAAAGATGAACTCAAATTGGAACGGGTGCAGAGAAGGGCCACTAGGATGATCAGAGGAATGGAAAACCTATCGTATGAAAGGAGACTAGAGGAGCTCGGGCTGTTTAGTCTGACAAAACGAAGGCTGAGGGGGGATATGATTGCTCTCTTTAAATATATCAGAGGGATAAATACAAGGGAGGGAGAGGAATTATTCCAGCTTAGTACTAATGTGGACACGAGAACGAATGGATATAAACTGGCAGTGGGGAAGTTTAGGCTTGAAATTAGACGAAGGTTTCTGACCGTCAGAGGGGTGAAATATTGGAACGGCCTTCCGAGGGAAACGGTGGGGGCGAGGGACCTGTCTGGTTTTAAGATTAAATTAGATAAGTTTATGGAGGGAATGGTTTAATGGTAAAACATATTAGCTGAGGAATACCGAGCAATAGCAGGTAAATAGTATAATGGCTAACAAGGGTCAGGCTGGAGACTCTTGCCTACATGCTCGGGGTCTTACTGATCGCCATATTTGGGGTCGGGAAGGAATTTTCCTCCAGGGTAGATTGGCTGAGGCCCTGGAGGTTTTTCCCCTTCCTCCGCAGCATGGGGCAGGGATCGCTAGCAGGAGGGTTCTCTGCCAATTGAAGTCACCAAGACACAGGATTTGGGGACTTCATCAGCAGAGTCAAGGGAAGGGTAGGGACGGTTTTGTGGCCTGCAGCATGCAGGGGTCAGACCAGATGATCATAATGGTCCCTTCTGACCTTAAAGTCTATGAGAAGGCTGGATCCAAAGCCCTGATGGGCCAGATCTCACCCATGGGCCATAGTATGCCCCCTGCCTTAGCCTGTACTTTATAGGGCAGAATGCTGACACTTTCATAGAGAGCTTTTCTTTCAAGTGTTTGTTAAACCGGCATTAAACTGAAACCAGAGAATTAAACTATCTGAACAAAAAATCCTCTCTCTTTTCAAAGGCTCAGGTTTCAGGGTCTTGTATGATATAAGCAAGTTAGTTCTCTAACATCTTCCAGCAACAGAGAAGTAAAGACCTTTATAATAAATAACTGCTAATGTAAAAACCCAAGAAGAAATTTCACACACACACACACACACACACACACACACACACACACACACACACACACACACACACACTCTCTCTCTCTCTCTCCTTTCAGGCCACATTTATACATCTGAGATTAATAACAAACCCAAATTTCTTCTTTGTGGGTCACATTTAAATACGCAGCAAAACAAGCTTTCCAATAGTTAAAAGGCTAACAATACTGTATTGCTATTCATTTCAATAATTAAACAAACACTTTTCGGAATGTTTTTAGTCTATTACATACTTCCACTGAAATCCACAGAAAGAAAGCACGAAAGAAAGAAAGAACGAAAGCACGAAAGAACGAAAGCAAGAAAGAAAGAGAGAAAGGTTACATGGCAACTGAGAGAAAGATGTAACTGCCAAACAGGGGCATTGGGTAGAGCTCTGGCACATGACTGCTAAGGAAGAGCCAGCAGAGGTGCAAGTTATAACCACAGGTAGTACAAGACTGACTCAATTATAAGTAAAATCCGGTTACCTACCTCTTGTAACTGTTCTTCGAGATGTGTTGCTCATGTCCATTCCAAGTAGGTGTGTGCGCATCACGTGGACAGTCAGCAAAAGGTTTTTCCCCTACCGGTACCCGTTGGGTCGGCTCAGGCGCCCCTTGGAGTGGTACCTTCATGGCACCACATAAAGGGCCCTGCCAACCCGCCGCATCTCCAGTTCCTTCTTGCCGGATTGCTCTGACAGAGGGGAAGGCGGGTGGGTCCTGGAATGGACATGAGCAATACATCTCAAAGAACAACAGTTACAAGAGGCAGGTAACTGTTTTTTTCTTCGAGTGCTTGCTCGTGTTGATTCCAAGTAGGTGACTCCCGAGCCTTACCTAGGAGGCAGAGTTCATGGAACCGCTGGATTGAAGCACTGCTCTGCAGAACACTGCATCGTCCCTGGCATGCTGGGTAACAGCATAATGAGAAGTAAAAGTGTGGACCGAAAACCACGTCGCCACTTTACAGATCTGGATTGGGACCTGGGCCAGGAATGCAACCAAGGAAGCCTGCGCTCTTGTAGAATGTGCCATCAGCAAAGGTCCCTTTGAGAGGACACCGGGAAGCCCTTCATCCTGCTCACTACCACAACAAACAGCTGGTTTGATTTACGAAACTGCATCATTCACTTGATAGAAAAGGCCAATGTCTGCCGAAAGTCCACAGAGTGGAGCTCCTGGACTGTCTGCTCCTGGCTGTTAGCGTGAGGCTTAGGGAAAAAAGACTTGATTAGCATGAAATTGAGGCACAACTTTAGGGAGAAAGGCTGAGTGCAGCCGAAGCTGCACTTTGTAAAAGATGGTATAAGGAGGGTCAGATGTGAGGGCCTTGAGTCAGACACACTACTAGCTGAAATCATTGCGACCAGGAAAGCCACCTTCCATTACAGATAGACTAATGAACATGTCGCTAAGGGATCAAATGGACGCCCCATCGGCCTCGAAAGCACCAGATTAAGGTCCCATGCCAAGATCGGTTGCCGAACTTGCGGGTATAACCTGTCCAGTGCTTTAAGAAAACGACCCCACCACTGGGTTAGCGAAGACCGAGCAGTCTGCCACTCCTGGGTGGAACGCCAAAATGGCCGTCAAGTGAGCCTTTATCGACGAAATCAACAAGCCCTGCTTCTTTAAATGTAGCAGACAGTCCAAAATAAAGGATATTGATGTTTGCATCGGAGAGGTACGACTGCGAACACCAGATCAAGAATCTCTTCCACTTGGCCAAGTAGGTCACCCTGGTGGATGGTTTCCTACTGCCAAGGAGAACCTCCCTAACAGGATCTGAGCATGTGAGCTCTACCGGGTTTAACCACGCAGCTTCCAAACCATGAGATGGAGAGACTCGAGATTGGGACGCTGGAGCTGGCCGTGGTGCTGGGTGATCAGGTCCGGAACTAAAGGTGGGGTGATTGGGGTGTCCAATGACAGCTCCACAAGCATGGTGTACCAGCGCTGGTGGGGCCAGGCTGGCGCTATCAGTATCATTGAAGCTCCTTCCCTTTTGCAGATGACACTAAACTGGGAGGAGTGGTAGATACGCTGGAGGGTAGGGATAGGATACAAAGGGACCTAGACAAATTAGAGGATTGGGCCAAAAGAAACCTGATGAGATTCAACAAGGACAAGTGCAGAGTCCTGCACTTAGGACGGAAGAATCCCATGCACTGTTACAGACTAGGGACCGAATGGCTAGGAAGCAGTTCTGCAGAAAAGGACCTAGGGGTTACAGTGGATGAGAAGCTGGATATGAGTCAACAGTGTGCCCTTGTTGCCAAGAAGGCTAACAGCATTTTGGGCTGTATAAGTAGGGGCATTGCCAGCAGATCAGGGTACGTGATCATTCCCCTCTATTCGACATTGGTGAGGCCTCATCTGGAGTACCGTGTCCAGTTTTGGGCCCCACACTACAAGAAGGATGTGGAAAAATTGGAAAGAGACCAGCGGAGGGCAACAAAAATTATTAGGGGCCTGGAGCACAACTTATGAGGAGAGTCTGAGGAAACTGGGATTGTTTAGTCTGCAGAAGAGAAGAATGAGGGGGGATTTGATAGCTGCTTTCAACTACCTGAAAGGGGGATCTAAAGAGGATGGATCTAGACTGTTCTCAGTGGTAGCAGATGACAGAACAAGGAGTAATGGTCTCAAGTTGCAGTGGAGGAGGTTTAGGTTGGATAATAGGAAAAACTTTTTCACTAGGAGTGTGGTGAAGCACTGGAATGGGTTACCTAGGGAGGTGGTGGAATCTCCTTCCTTAGAGGTTTTTAAGGTCAGGCTTGACAAAGCCCTGGCTGGGATGATTTAGTTGGGAATTGGTCCTGCTTTGAGCAGGGGGTTGGATTAAATGACCTCCTGAGATCCCTTCCAACCCTGATATTCTATGATTCTATGATTCCCCAGGCACCTTAAGCAGGACATGTGCAGGTCGCCCTTTGACATCAACTTTTGGTAGACCCCATATAGCTTAAACCCCTGGGACCGAGGCATGCCCTAGCCCCGGGCAGGGGAAGGGAATCCTAACTAACAAGAAGGGGGTTCAAATATGACACTACACTAAAAACTATTAACTAACTACTGAAACTATTTACAGGTAGGAACTACGAGTACACTAGGGGATCGTTCGAAAACAAGAGAAAAAAGAGAACACTCCAACAACTGTCACCGTCAATAAGGAGAGGCAGTGGGTTGGCAGGGCCCTATACGCAGCGCCATGAAGGTGTGACTCCAAGGAAAAACCTTCCAGTGACTTTGCACATGGCGCACACATATCTAATTGGAATCAACATGAGCAAGCACTCAAAGAACACAAGGTTACTAAGGCCATGTCTACGCTACAGGTATTACAGCGGCACAGCACCATAGCGCTGCAGTGTTATAGTACGTCCCACATCAACAGAAGGTGTTTTTCCCATTGATGTAGGCAATCCACTTCCCCAAGCGGCAATAGCTTGGTCAACAGAAGAATTCTTCCACTGGTTAATTTTTCACATCCCTGAGTACTGTAGGTATGTTGACTTAATAGTTAAGTGTAAACCAGACTTGAGGATATGACAAGCTCAGATTTATACACAACTGCATTAAAAGAAGATTGTTGTAATTGGTTTAATTTCCCATCACCACCATGAAAAAAAGTTTGCTGTGCCATAACCTCAAGGTATGAGTGAAGACCCTCCATAAGGTCCTGCAGACATGCTGTATGCCCTAAAACACAACTGAAAAAAATCCAGCCTGAAAGTCATGTCATCCTGAATATTATGGCCTGGCTCACAAGGAAGTAAAATGTATGATAGTTACCTTGAAGCAGAGATGACCCTTTATGTGTTCTGTTTTTCTTCACAGTTGTTACCCTCTCACCTTCATTTCTGCAGCTTTTATTATTGAAAGAAAGATCTGTACGAAAAAAAGGTGTATATTCCATTAGTATTAGACCTAAAGATCCCAAGACAAATTAAGTTTCTCCATCCCAGGACCTGTGCCATGCCCTTTAGAGGAGTATTTAAAACCATACTCCAAGACACAAAATGTGAACGTAAGAATGGCCATACTGGGTCAGACCAAAGGTCCGTCTAGCCCAGTATCCTGTCTTCTGACAGTGACCAATACCAGGTGTCCCAGAGGGAATGAACGGAACAGGTAATCCATTCCCTATCCCTCATTCCCAGCTTCTGGCAAACAGAGGTTAGGGACACCATCCCTGCCAATCCTGGCTAATAGCCATTGATAGACTTATCCTCCATGAATTTATCTAGTTCTTTTTTGAAGTCTATTATCTTTGTAATTTCATGACGAGAGAGAACACAAGTTAGGAATTAAAACAAGTAAAGTCATGTCCTTCATCAGCTGGAAATGGTATTGATATTGACAATTGTGAAACCCAGGTGGAAAAAAAGAAATTGTGTGGGCCACTTGCAATACAACTGTCAACAATGAACGGTAGATCAGACCTCGACAGACTCCTTAATTTAATCTTATGGTGAACTTTTGCCAGCCAGTATGCAAGACATTCTTACGAAGAATACATCCTGGAAGACAATTTTATTAAGGGAAGTTACTACCCCATTTTAGAGTCATCGGCCATTCTACTTACGTTTACAACTTGCATATCAACTTCCCCTTCCCAAGACATACAAAAAATTATTAAAAACACTGCTATTTAATAGATGTCAGAGGAAAGCATAACAGGCACCTGCAGCATCATTCATGGTGCTTTTCAGCTGTCGGATGAAGCAGAGCACAAAATGTATGCTTCCCCAATGAAAAATTACTTTCTACCAGCAGTTACATGCTCCATTCCAACATATGGCAAGGTGAACTTCACCATCCAACTGCTGGATTGGACTATGAATATCCTTTCAGACTGTCTCTTCTAAAAAGTCCATCCTTCATTTGCAACTGAATTCTCAAAGAAAGAAAATCTTGGAAGTTAGAACCAGACCATCTTTAAATAGGAACAAATGGAGATAAGCAGGTTCCAAAGATGCTGGTATGTGATTTTAATTCATATTTCAGTCAAAACTGGGAAGCTGTAGTCACTAGATTAAACTAAGCCAAAGTGTCCTTTTCATGGACTCTTCACTATTCTAAGTAACTTAATTATCTTAACCTTGTCCTAAAGCAAAAAGACATACCCAGCCAAACATTTCTAGGCAACTAGAACCCTGAGAAAAAAAAATTCTTTTCCAGTTACTTGGCACTAGTCCAGGTTCTGAAGGGCCACTCAAACAGCTCAGTTAACGGCTGCATTGGCAATTTACAAAAATTTCAAGGACCAACTAATTTGCATCTTCAATAGGGAAGTTTGGCTGATACAACTTGAATACTGTGTCAAGATGTGGTCACCCCATCTCAAAAAATATATATTGGAATTGGAAAAAGGTTCAGAAAAGGGCAACAAAAATTATTAGGGATATGGAACAGCTTCCAAATGAGGAGCGATTAATAAGACTGGGCCTTTTCAGTTTGGAAAAGAGACGACTAAGGGGGGATATGATACAGATCTATAAAATCATGACTGGTGTGGAGAAAGGAAATAAAGAAGTGTTATTTACTCCATCTCATAACACAAGAACTAGGAGTCACTAAATGAAATTAATAAGCAACAGGTTTAAAACAAACTAAAGGAAGTATTTTTTTCACATAATGCACAGTCAACCTGTGGAGCTCCTTGCCAAAGAATGTTGTGAAGGCCAAGACTATAACAGGGTTCAAAAAAGAACTAGATACATTCATGGAGGAATTGGTCCATCAATGGCAGGGATGGTGTCCTAGCCCATTTGTCAGAAGCTGGGAAGGGGCGACAGGGGATAGATCACTTGATGATTACTTGTTCTGTTCATTCCCTCTGGGGCACCTGGCATTGGACACTGTCAGAAGACAGGATACTGGGCTAGATGGACCTTTGGTCTGACCTAGTATGGCCGTTCTTAAGTTCCCTCATAACTAGCTTTCCTTCTCTGAAATCCTCACTGGTTTGTGTTATGCTGGTGGTAATTCAGAATGCCTTGTGCTGTGACAAACCATAGGAAGGCTTAGAATGTTGTATTCTGGAATATCCTCTGCTACCCCTGTGTTCTCGACTCAAATATCCAACAGCATTAACTGCCCTCATCTATTTAAAGTACACATTACTCCTTGAGGAATTCTGCACCACTGCGCAATGCAGAATTTAATGTTTGTGCAGAATTTCCTTTCTCCCACAGAATGGGATGCAGAGGTATTGGCTGCCACAAGGTAGCCACTGGACCAGGCAGAGCCCAGCTTGCAAACAGAAGACAAGGTGGGGCGGGGGGGGGAGGAAAGAGGGAGAGAGGAGGAGGGAATTGGAGGGTTCCTGGCAGCTGCAGTTCCCAGCATGCCCTGAAGAAAGGAGGCTGCGGCGCACAGGAAACTTTGTGCCAACCCAGGACCCAGCATCAGGCTGTCTCTCTCTCTGGATCCCTAGGGTTTAGAGGGGTAGGGTCTGAGAGTGTCTGGGCGGGGTGGGGAGGAGAAGGGCAGCTGGGCTCTGGAGGGACGTGGTGTGAGTGTCTGGGCCCGGGGGGGAGGCCTGTAGCTGGCCTCTGGGGGGGGGGGGGGTGTCAAGATGTGACTGTCGGGGGGGGGAGGAGGTGAGTGTCTGGGCTGGGGAGAGTCATGGCTGGGCTCTGGGGGAGACAGGGAAGAGAAACGGACTGGGTTGTCGTATGGGGTTTCTTTAATGCTCTACTTCTGGGGGAATTTTTGTGTGTGCCTGTATTGTTACAGATATACTTACTGACAGGTATTATGAAATAAACTACCAACATAATCAAAATTGGCATGATTCTATAGTGTTATTTTGACACACAAAATTTTCAGGAATTTAAAATATTGTGCACAGAACGTTTAATTTATTGGTACAGAATTCCCTCAGGAGTAACACATTGCCTTTATTCCCCAAAGCTCTTACATCTTACTACTCTTTGGGTAGTGGCATTTATTGAAGTAGAGCAGAGAGAAGATGGGTTGGGAAGCAGTGAAACCAGGAAGATACAATACAGTTATAAACTAAAGCCTTGTCTTCACTAGCCGCCCCCCCCACACACACACACACACAAAAAAAGTGGTTTTTACCATGTGTTAACTAACAATTTTAAAATGTGAATTTGGCAAGGCAGTTTTTATAGGTGTTAACTGATCATGGTAAACCCTGCGCTCCCTCTAGTGTTTTCTTCAACCAGTTAAGGGTGAAAAACACAAAGTGCTTTTTCCACACTAGGATTTTACCACATCTGAATTAACACATAATAAACATCTACACATACAGTGCTGTGGCTGTGCCGCTGTAGCACTTTAATGAAGATGCAACTATGCCAATAGGCGAGCTTCTCCTGTTGTCATAATTAATCCACCTCCCTGAGAGATGGTAGCTATGTGTTTTGGAGAAGCTCTCCCATCAACATATCATTATCTACACCAGGGGTTACGTTGGTATAACTACATTGCTCAAGGGTGTGGATTTTTCACACCCCTGAGCAACACGGTTATACTGATAAGTTTATAATGTAGATCTGGCCATAGTAAAAATTCTTCTAGTGTGGATTCACCCAAACTGTTTGCTGATCACTGTGCTATAATGTGTTTGCATACATTAAGAGCTCAGTGCAACATTATCTTCATACATCAGTGAGTTAATTCACTTACAGTCAGAATTTAAGGCCAGAAAACCATCCACCATATCTAGTCTGACTTCCTGTATATCATGGGCCACCAACAATATCTAGCTTTCCACACACTAAGCCCAACAACTGAAATTAGACCAAAGTATTACAACCTTCAGGAAACTTAACTATTGTGGGCCACAGGCAAAGAATGAAAGGGACTGGAGTGCACCTATTGGTGAGGCCCCTGCATGGGGAAGGAATGAATTAAGTGATATATACACAATCTCAGCAAGTGACCTGCATTCCACACTGCAGAGGAAAGCAAAAAAGCCCAAGGCTACTGTCAATCTGACCTGGGGGGAAATTCCTTTCCAATCCCACATACAGTGATCAGTTAGACCTTGAACATGTAAGCAAGAACCAGCAAGACAAGCATATATATGAGAGAGGGAGAGAGATGATGAGAATTCTCAAAAACAACAAGGAGTCCAGTGGCACCTTAAAGAATAACAGATTTATTTGGGCATAAGCTTTCGTGGGTAAAAAAACCACTTCTTCAACTGCAGCAGAATGAGAATTCTCAGTTCCATCTCAGAGCACCAACCCACTTCATCCTGCATCCCATATCCAACTGTGGCCATCTCCAATGCTTCAGAAGGAGACAAAACACACCAAGAATACATTGTGAAGGGGGGGGGGGGGGGGGAATCAGATTTTAGGAATATAAAACAAACTAGAAGGGATCCAAGGGCTGCAGAGCCCTGTCCCCATCACCACAATCAACCCCATCATACAAGCCCATTCAAATATGTCAATCTCTCTCAAAACAAAGTTATTTGAACAGACACCTACTGGGAGTCTGTTACAGAACTTCACTGATGGTTTGAAACCGTCTAATTTCCAGCCTAAATTTTTTCATGGCCAAATTCATACCTATTTGTTCTTATGCCAACATTGTCCTTTAGCTTAAATAAATATCTACCCTCCCTAGTGTTTATCTGCTTGATGTACTCATAGGACAGCAATCATATCCCCTCTTGTACTTTGTTTTGCTGGGCTAAAAAAGCTAAGCTCTTTGAGACTTGGTCTACAGTAGCAACTTATGTCAGTACAGTATAACTAAATCGCTCAGGGGTGTGGAAAATCCACCCCTCCTGAGTGACACAATTATACCGACCTAACTCCCAGTGTAGACAATGGTACGTCAACAGGAAGGCTCTTCCAGTGGACCCAGCTACTGCCTCTAGGGAAGTGGATTACCTACACTAGTGGTTCTCAACCAGGGGTACATGTACACCTGGAAGTACACAGAGGTCTTCCAGGGGGTACATCAACTCATCTAGATATTTGCCTAGTTTTACAACAGACTACATAACAAGCGCTAGCAAAGTCAGTACAAAACTAAAATTTCATACATACGACTTGTTTATACTGCGCTATATACAACACACGGGTGGTTCTCTAACTTTGGTACTGGTGATCCCTTTCACATAGCAAGCCTCTGAGCGTGACCCCCTTACAAATTAAAAACACTTTTTTATATATTTAACACCAATATAAATGCTGGAGGCAAAGTGGGGTTTGGGTGGAGGCTGACCGCTCGCAACCCCCCCGTAATAACCTCCCGATCCCCAGTTTGAGAACCCCTGCTATACACTGAAGTAAGTACAATATTTATATTCCAACTGATTTATTTTATAATTATATGGTAAAAATGAGAAAGTTAGAAATTTTTCACTAAGAGTTTCCTGTGACACTTATGTATTTTTATAAGTGATTTTGTAAGCAAGTAATTTTTAAGTGAGGTGAAACTTTGATTTGTCTTGCATATCCCCCAACTCCTGAAAGGGATACAGTAGTCTGGAAAGGTTGAGAGCCATTGACCTATACCAATGTGAGAAGCCCTCCTGTCGGCGTAGGTAGCGTCTTCACTGAAGCACTACAGAGGCCCAGCTTCATCCATACAGCAGCACCGCTGCAGCATTTCAAGCATAGAGAAGCCCTCAGTCTCACGTTTGTTGAGATGGTCACTTTTATACCTGAAGCTACAGCAGATAGACTGCCCTAATCAATGCAAGCTATGAATAGGTCCTACCAATGACTAACACAAAGTTTTTAGTCTCGGTGTAAAAAGAGACAGCAAATTTTCTTGGGAGGAAGATGTACCCAACACCACCATCTGCTGGGGGTAAAGGTCAAAAGTCACTTGACTACCTTCAACATAAAAGCCCAAAGACTCAAATCTGGCCTGAAAACATGGGACAACTGGCTTATGGAGACAAAGATTTACTGATACTGGATAAAAATAATGGAATAAAAATATTTATTCCAAGCTAGTTTATTCCCATTTATAGGACACAAGATACAAAAGACAGTTCAGTGGTTTGAGCATTGGCCTGCTAAACCCAGGGTTGTGAGTTCAATCCTTGAGGACGCCATTTAGGGATCTGGGACAAAAATCTGTCTGGGGATTGGTCCTGCTTTGAGCAGGGGGTTGGACTAGATGACCTCCTGAGGTCCCTTCCAACCCTGATATTCTAAGATACAGTGAGATGAGCATCACCTTGTGCAATGTACAGGTTTTGCTGAGCTTCCTCCAACTCATTTTTATCTTAACAAAAAACTGGGCTGCTTAACATATTATATTTATAGCTCAACAGGACTACTACAAAAACATCACAATACTAAAATAGTTGCAATGTGAATTAGCTTAATAAGCAAATAGGAGGACCCATCCTTGGACAGTTCTCTGTATAGTACAAGTTACTAAAAGATGCAAGAGGCAGAAATATAATTTCATCAGCAGTATGCTTCACAGCCATTGCTGTATTAACAAGGCCTTCATTATTTCCGGATTGTTTAGATGATCATAATGGTCCCTTCTGACCTTAAAGTCTATGAGATCACCTGTTTTCTTTCTGTAGCGATTTGAAGCCACAGTTCACAACTCAGCCATTTCAAAAGTATTCATTTTAACTTGAAATAATTAATAATAAGGAATTTCTCCAGGATTTCTCCCCTCAAACCCAACATTTATTAAAGTCTTTCACAATCATGAAGAGCAAGAAATATACTTTTTTAAATTAAAGCTTAGATTCTGGAGCACAATTTTAAAACAAGGATGGACTATAAAATTAATTCCACGGCTGCAGATTCATAAAATATACAGGGCCCTAACCAGAATGTTCTCTTCAGATGACCACCTGGCACATTTTCTCCTCTTTGTTCTATCCAGGGGATAGCCAGTAATCTAGTTAAAATTAGTTCTGAATTTAAAGTTAAGGCGAGAAAAGGAACCTCTGTCTGGGGATTGATCCTGCTTTCAGCAGGGGGTTGGACTACATGTCCTCCTGAGGTCCCTTCCAACCCTAATATTCTATGATTATGTGATTCTTATAGAAGCAGAAAATATCAAGCTTAGTTAACATAAATCTAGAAGCTTGTGCACACTATTACAGGTATACCTAAGATTGCCCATCACTTTCCATTATGAGACCTTGTTTTCAGTTCTTTATAGATTTCTCAGACTAACTGTTAGATGAAATGGCCATTCAGTGATGATAGACTCACTGGTGTTCTGAGATGGTAATGAGAATTCTCTCTCGAATACTTGGCTCACTCATTCTTGCTAGGGATGCCACCTTTTAAATGCTGGTAACCACACCTGAGGCCCTGCCCCTTCACCCAAAGCCCCACCCCAGCTCTGCCTTTTCCCTTGAGGCCCCACCCTCTTCTCTGCCTCTCCCGCCCCCCCCCCCAAATCCCACGCCCATCACTCGTTCCTCTCCCCCTCGTCACTCACTGGACCATATCAAGGAGCAGGTAGGAGGAGGCCCTGCCCCGCAATAAACCAGACTTTTGGTTCAGGTGCCATTTAGGATTGGCAGGTCCTGAAAAGAAGATACCTGGCAACCCTAAATGGTATCCGGATACAGAAGCCAAAAACCAGGCTGTCCAGGTAAAATCTGGACGGGTGACAACCCTACCCTATCTCCTCCTCTTCTCCCTGCCCCATTCTCCCATCCCCTTTCCTCTCCCCACCCCACCCCATCCCCTTTCCTCTCTCCACTGTCCCCCTGCCTCTATCCCACTCCCCCACACCCATCTCTTCCCTCTGCCCTATCCCGTACCCCTTCCTTCCCCACTGCCTCTCCCCCCCCCCACCCCCTTGCCCTGCCCTCCCCTTCCCATGGGCACTCAGGTGATACAAAGCCAGGATCCAGCACATGCAGAAGAGGATAACGACAGGCACTAGGACCCAGGAGGCAGCATCCCGGAGCTGTCAGCTTTAGCCAGGGAGAGGGGTTAAGCAAGCCCGCAGACACAGCTTGGGAAGGACAGAGTTTCCCTCCCTCCTCCCCGACAGGCTCAGCAGAGCAAGCCCCGCTTAGCCCTTGCAGAAATCATGGGTGGGGGATAGTGGAGGAGCAATGTGTCCCCCCCACCCCCCCAAACTACACCCCCGGCTCATGCAGGTTGATGACCTGGCACCTCCCCCGCCCGTAGTCACCAAACACCTTGCCAGGTTCCCTTTTTGACCCGACTTTCTGGTAGAAAACCAGACACCTGGTAACCCTAGTTCCTGCTCACATGTTCCAGATCTAACTAGTAGTCATATGTGGGGTTGAAAAGAAATTTTCCCCCAGGTCAGATTGGCAGCGACCTTGGGTTTCTTTTTTTTTATGCTTTCCTCTCCTCTCCAGTGTGGGGTGTGGGCCACTTGCAGGGATTATCCATGTATCGCTCACTTAATTGGTGGACACCAGTCTTTTCTATTCTCTGCCTATGGCACACAATAGTTTATTCTCCTGAAGGTCATAATAGTTCAGTTTAATTTCAGTTGTCGGGTTGTGTGGGTGGCATTGGTGGCCTGTGATATACAGGTCAGACTAGATGATGTGATGGTCCCCTGAACTCTATAACTGACTAAATTCCTCATGCCTAATGTTTGCCTCAGGCTGACTTTTGGGGGGGGAATTTCAGGTAAAACAGGTCAGCCATTCCCGAGAACAAGATTAGGGAAAAATGTTTTGTCCATGTGAAAAGAATTCTTATAACTGTTTCACCGAGAAACTCTAGCACCCTCATGCCTTGGAACAAGACCTTGGAATTTGGAAGCGGGTGGCTGTCTTACCAGGGACGTGCCTTTTACTGTTCCCATCAACGAACACCTACATTTGAAGAAAATTTCAGTAGAGGCTTGCAGAGTTTGGCAGCTGAATTTTCCAGAGATTGTCTGTACTGGGCATCCTCCAGCCCAGGGTGGCACAGGTTAATAAGCAGGACAAAACATGTAACAGATGTGTAGTCACAGTGCTTAATGCACTACTGGAAGCTGCTCAGATACTATGGTGATCAGCATGGCATACAGAATAAACTGTCCCTGCAATTGAGCCTCCCAGTGCTGTGGGTTACTGTACAATAAGGCACCAGAATTGATAGCAGGAGACTCTTGTGCTCTCAATGCTCCCCAGGCAATGAAGAGGAGGAAGCAACCACACTGAAATGTAGAAGATTGAGAATTGGGGAAAAGGGGGTGGTAGAAGCCAGACAGTGGGGAGAAGCAAAAAGATCTACAACTTACTCCTGGGGGAATTCTGTACCCCTCCAAGTGCACACAATTTATACTGTCTGCAGATTTCCTTGCCCCCTCTCCCCCAGAGAAATGGAGGACAAAGAAATCTGTGGGGAAGATGCATTCCCCAGCAGCCTGGGCATGTCTTCTGGGAGCAGCCTGCAGAGATGCACATCCACCAGGGGAGAGGCTGGGCATGTGTGCATCCGTGTGTGTGGTGGGGGGGGGAGGGGCTGCATGCAAATGAGCGAGAGAGACTCGCTCTGTCCCTCTTGCTCACAGTTGCAGCATCCCGAGCTTGTGGGGGGATAGAGCTGCATGAGGCAGGCTCTGTCCCTGAGGCAGAGCAGAAATGTAACAACTAAGCACGTTGTCAGTTAATTCTTCCCATTCTTAGTCAATTAAGACTCCTTTATATTGCCAGAATGGTTACTCCTAGGGGAATTCTGCGCCACTGCAGAAGGCAGAATTTTGCAGAAATTAATGTTGTGCATGCAAAATTTCCTTTCCCCCCCAGACATGGACTGAAGTGCTGCTAACCGCCACTAGGGGCAGCTAGACTTGGCAGAGCCCAGCTTGCGCACACAAGATACTGCTGCGGAGAGGGAGCTAGAGGGTTCCATGCACTGTCCTACGGATAGGGTTCCACAACCACCACTCCCAAGAGAAGGAGGCGGGTGGTGGTGGTCGGGGACTCCCTCCTCAGGGGGACTGAGTCATCTATCTGCCGCCCCGACCGGGAAACAGAGAAGTGTGCTGCTTGCCAGGAGCTAGGATTCACGATGTGACGGAGAGACTGCCGACACTCATCAAGCCCTCGGATCACTACCCCTTCCTGCTTCTCCACGTGGCACCAATGATACTACCAAGAATGACCTTGAGTGGATCACTGCAGACTGCATGGCTCTGGGAAGAAGGATAAAGGAGTTTGAGGCACAAGTGGTGTTTTCGTCCATCCTCCCTTTGGAAAGAAAAGGCCTGGGTAGAGACCATCGAATCATGGAAGTCAACGAATGGCTACGCAGGTGATGTCGGAGAGAAGGCTTTGGATTCTTCGACCATGGGATGGTGTTCCAAGAAGGAGGAGTGCTAGGCAGAGACGGGCTCCACCTAACGAAGAGAGGGAACAGCATCTTCGCAAGCAGGCTAGCTAACCTAGTGAGGAGGGCTTTAAACTAGGTTCACCGGGGGAAAGAGACCAAAGCCCTGAGGTAAGTGGGGAAATGGGATACCGGGGGGGAAACACGAGCAGGAGAGCGCAAGAGGGGAGGACTCCTGTCTCATACTGAGAAAGCAGGACGATCAGTGAGTTAAAGTGCCTATACACAAATGCAAGAAGCCTGGGAAACAAGTAGGGAGAACTGGAAGTCCTGGCACAGTCAAGGAACTATGATGTGATAACTCACGTGACTGGAGTACTGTCATGGATGGATATAAACTGTTCAGGAAGGACAGGCAGGGCAGAAAAGGTGGGGGAGTTGCATTGTATGTAAGAGAGCGGTATGACTGCTCAGAGCTCCAGTATGAAATTGCAGAAAAACAGGAGAGTCTCTGGATAAAGTTTAGAAGTGTGAGCAACAAGGGTGATGTTGTGGTGGGAGTCTGCTATAGAACACCAGACCAGGGGGATGAGGTGGACGAGGCTTTCTTCCGGCAACTAACAGAAGTTACTAGATTGAAGTCTCCCATGAGAACCAGGGCCTGCTATCACCTTGATATCTGCTGGGAGAGCAATACAGCGGTGCACAGACAATCCAGGAAATTTTTGGAAAGTGTAGCAGACAATTTCCTGGTGCAAGTGCTGGAGGAACCAACTAGGGGCAGAGCTCTTCTTGACCTGCTGCTCACAAACAGGGAAGAATTAGTAGGGGAACCAAAGTGGATGGGAACCGGGGAGGCAGTGACCATGAGATGGTCGAGTTCAGGATCCTGACACAAGAAAGAAAGGAGAGCAGCAGAATACAGATCCCGGACTTCAGAAAAGCAGACTTTGACTCCCTCAGGGAACTGATGGGCAGGATCCCCTGGGAGAATAACATGAGGAGGAAAGGAGTCCTGGGGAGCTGACTGTATTTTAAAGAAACCTTATTGAGGTTGCAGGAGTAAACCATCCCGATGTGTAGAAAGAATAGTAAACATGGCAGGCGACCAGCTTGGCTAAACAGTGAAACTCTTGCTGATCTTAAACGCAAAAAAGAAGCTTACAAGAAGTGGAAGATTGGACAAATGACCAGGGAGAAGTATAAAAATATTGCTCAGGCATGCAGGAGTGAAATCAGGAAGGCCAAATCACACTTGGAGTTGCAGCTAGCAAGAGATGTTAAAGAGTAACAAGAAGGGGTTCTTCAAGTATGTTAGAAACAAGAAGAAAGTCAAGGAAAGCGTGGACCCCTTACTGAATGAAGGAGGCAACCTATTGACAGAGGATGTGGAAAAAGCTAATGTACTCAATGATTTTTTTGCCTCTGTCTTCATCAACAAGGTCAGCTCCCAGACTGCTGCACTGGGCAGCACAGTATGGGGAGGAGGTGACCAGCCCTCCGTGGAGAAAGAAGTGGTTCAGGACTATTTAGAAAAACTGGACGAGTACAAGTCCATGGGGCCGGATGCGCTGCATCCGAGGGTGCTAAAGGAGTTGGTGGATGTGATTGCAGAGCCATTAGCTATTATCTTTTTTTTTGGGGGGGGGGGGGGGGGAAATCATGGAGCAGGTCCCCAAGGAATCAATTCTGAAGCACTTAGAGGAGAGGAAAGTGATCAGGAACAGTCAGCATGGATTCACCAAGGGCAAGTCATGCCTGACTAACCTAATTGCCTTCCTAGAGGAGATAACTGGCTCTGTGGATGAGGGGAAAGCAGTGGATTTGTTATTCCTTGACTTTAGCAAAGCTTTTGATACCGTCTCCCCCAGTATTCTTGCCGGCAAGTTAAAGAAGTATGGGCTGGATGAATGGACTATAAGGTGGACAGGAAGCTGGCTAGATCGTCGGGCTCAACGAATAGTGATCAATGGCTCCAGGTCTAGTTGGCAGCCGGTGTCAATCGGAGTGCCCCAAGGGTCGGTCCTGGGGCCGGTTTTATTCAATATCTTCATTAATGATCTAGAGGATGGCATGGACTGCACTCTCAGCAAGTTTGCAGATGACACAAAACTGGGAAGAGTGGTAGATACGCTGGAGGGTAGGGTAAGGATACAGAGGGACCTAGACAAATCAGAGGATTGGGCCAAAAGAAACCTGATGAGGTTCAACAAGGACAAGTGCAGAGTGCACTTAGGACGGAAGAATTCCATCCACTGCTACAAACTAGGGACCGAATGGCTAGGCAGCAGTTCTGCAGAAAAGGAGCTAGGGGTTACAGTGGACGAGAAGCTGGATATGAGTCAACAGTGTGCTCTTGTTGCCAAGAAGGCTAATGGCATTTTGGGCTGTATACGTAGGGGCATTGCCAGCAGATTGAGGGTCGTGATCATTCCCCTCTATTCAACATTGGTGAGGCCTCATCTGGAGTACCGTGGCCAGTTTTGGGCCCCCCACTACAAGAAAAAAGAAGAACAGGAGGACTTGTGGCACCTTAGAGACTAACAAATTTATTAGAGCATAAGCTTTCGTGGACTACAGCCCACTTCTTCGGATGCATCCGAAGAAGTGGGCTGTAGTCCACGAAAGCTTATGCTCTAATAAATTTGTTAGTCTCTAAGGTGCCACAAGTCCTCCTGTTCTTCTTTTTGCGGATACAGACTAACACGGCTGCTACTCTGAAACCTTCCACTACAAGAAGGATGTGGAAAATTGGAAAGAGTCCAGCGGAGGGCAACAAAAATCATTAGGGGGCTGGAGCACATGACTTATGAGGAGAGGCTGAGGGAACTGGGATTGTTTAGTCTGCAGAAGAGAAGAATGAGGGGGGATTTGATAGCTGCTTTCAACTACCTGAAAGGGGGATCCAAAGAGGATGGATCTAGACTGTTCTCAGTGGTACCTGATGACAGAACAAAGAGTAATGGTCTCAAGTTGCAGTGGGGAAGGTTTAGGTTGGCTATTAGGACAAACTTTTTCACTAGGAGGGTGGTGAAGCGCTGGAATGGGTTACCTAGGGAGGTGGTGGAAACTCCTTCCTTAGAGGTTTTTAAGATCAGGTTTGACAAAGCCCTGGCTGCGATGATTTAATTGGGAATTGGTCCTGCTTTGAGCAGGGGGTTGGACTAGATGACCTCCTGAGGTCCCTTCCAACCCTGATATTCTATGATTCTATGAATCAATCTAGCTCCCTTTTGAACCACGTTATAGTACTGGCCTTCACCACATCCTCTGGCAAGGAGTTCCAGTGGTTGACAATGCATTGCGTGAAAAAAATACTTTCTTGTGTTTGTTTTTTAAACCTGATATCTATTAATTTCATTTGGTGGGCCCTTGTTCTTGTATTATGAGAAGGAGTCAATAACACTTCCTTATTTACTTTCTCTATACCACTCATGATTTTATAGACCTCTATCACATCCCCCCTTAGTCGCCTATTTTCCAAGCTGAAATGCCCCAATCTTATTCATCTCTTCGCATACAGAAGCCATTCTATACCCCTAATCATTTTTGTTGCCCTTTTCTGAACCTTTTCCAATATATCTTTTTTTGAGATGGGGCGACTACATCTCCATGCAGTATTCAAGGTGTGGGCGTACCATGGATTTAGATAGGGGTAATATGATAATAAGACAGAATATATCTATCCCTTTCTTGATGATTCCCAACATTCTGTTCACTTTGACTGCCGCTGCACATTGAGTGGATGATTTCAGAGAACTATCCACAATGACTCCACGATTTATTTTTAGAGTGGTAACCGCTAATTTAGACCCCATCATTGTATATGTAAAGTTAGGATTAGGTTTTCCAATGTGCATTACTTTGCATTTATCAATATTAAATTTCATCTGCCATTTTGTTGCCCAGTCACCCAGTTTTGTAAGATCCTTTTGTAGTTCTTCGCAGTGTGCCTGGGACTTAACTATCTTGAGTTGTATCATCTGCAAATTTTGCCACCTCACTGTTTACCCCTTTTTCCAGATCGTTTATGAATATGTTAAATAGGATTGAGCCCAGTACAGATCCCCGGGGGACACCACTATTTACCTCTCTCCATTCTGAAAAACTGACCATTTATTCCTACCCTTTGTTTCCTATCTTTTAACCAGTTACCAATCCATGAGAGAACCTTCCCTCTTATCCCATGACTGCTTATTTTGTTAAAGAGCCTTTGGTGAGGGACCTTGTCAAAGGCTTTCTGAAAATCTAAATACACTATATCCACTGGATCTCCTTTGTCCGCATGCTTGTTGACCCCCTCAAAGAATTCCAGTAGATTGGTAGGAACATAATACTTTTATTGGATCTCTTACAGCGTGGATGTTACTATAGCTGGGGTTTGCCAAATGTTTTTCACAGGTTCCAGCAGTGCAACCCTGGATGGTGTCAGAGTGAATATCCAGCAGCTTGTGTTAGGATTCTTTGACCTCTTCAAGAGCTATATGTAGAGAGTCTACCACCCATTTAAAGTGGTCTTAAAACTGCCGAAAATCATCAGCTATAGACAGAGGAGGCGGTGTTACCAGCTTATCCAGTGAAGATGACAAGATGGTAGTCTGAGGAGTAGCTTCTTTATCCGCTCAAGTCTCTTGATCTTTGAACATTTCCTCCTGTTGCTGAGGAGAAGAAGCTTGAGTCTCCCTATCATCCCAACACAAGAAGGTCAGGGCCCTAGAGAATGCTGGCAATACGTTGTCCAGGAAACCCAATATGACCACTGAGGACCATAGGTCCATCTAGCCCAGTATCCTGTCTTCCAACATTGGCCAATGCCAAGTGCTCCAGAGGGAATGAACAGAACAGGTAATCATCAAGTGATCCATCCCGTCGCCCATTCCCAGCTTCTAGCTAACAGAGGACAGGGACAACATCCCTGCCCATCCTGGCTAAAAGCCATTGATGGACCTACCCTCCCTGAACTTATCTAGTTATTTTCTGAACCCTGTTATAGTCTTGGCCTTCACAAAATCCTCTGGCAAGGAGCTCCACAGGTTGACTGTGCATTGTGTGAAAAAATACTTCCTTTTGTTTGTAATAACCTGCTGCCTATTAATTTCATTTAGTGACCCCTAGTTCTTGTGTTATGAAAGTAAATAGCACTTCCTTATTTACTTTCTCCACATCAGTCATGATTTTGTAGATTTCTATAGACCATAGGGGGAAGGGAGTGGAATCCAGGATTGCTCTCACAAGAAGTGATAAGGAAAGGGGGTTCATATATGGGAAGGTAGAAGAAAATAGTCAAAGAAAAAACAAATTACCTCGACTTCATGGACAAAATACATTTGTTTCCATTTCATAACCAGTAGTAACATTTTAATTTTTTCCCTCTTGTTCTCAATCCATCTGTCCCTAAAATATCTTAATGTGCCTCTAACACCTACACAATTTGAAAGACTGGTAGCCATGGTAATACCTGACTAGTTTAAATTCTCAGCCATACTGTGGCATTAGTTTAGGGTTTTTCCTCATTATTATATTCTGTAACCTTCCATTATTCTGCATTGCACAGTTACCTGAAAAACAAGATACCTCGTTTCATAAGAACAGTCCCAGTAGCACCTGGGACACAAATAAGCATCAGCCCAATCATGCTAGGCATTGGACAGTAGTTCCTGCATCAAAGAGTTTATGACCTAATTGAAGAAAAGACAACAGCTGTGGGTATAACAGAAGGAAGAGAGGGGAAGTCAGATACAGTGAGTTACAGTGGGCCTGAGTACGTCAAATATAAAATTGCAATTTAGCAGGAGGATAAATAGCAAGAGCAGATTATCTCAAAACAGGATTTGTCGATTTTGAGTTTAACATTGTTAGCAACTAATGGGGGGGGGGGTCAGTCCTAATATTTTAAACCCCATGAATAAAATGTATATAAAAGTTAGGGCTTGAGCAGAAATATGGGGTGAAAGGGTTGGCAAAGAACAGGCAAAAGCATGCTCAGGTTGGAAAAAGTGAGCTTCAGCTTCATTAAGAAAAAAGTAAGACTATTCAAATTGTTCCCATGATTTTAAAATTCCAACTGTTTTTAAACAAAACTAATCTAATCCTCTGCAATGTTTAAAAACCAAATATTTCACACCAAGGATCAGCACTGACCCCCCACTTGGTAAGGCAACTCATCTTTTCACGTGCTGGGATACATATACTGCTTACTGTATTTTTCACTCCATGCATCTGATGAAGTGGGTTTTAGCCCACGAAAGCTTACGCCCAAATAAATTTGTTAGTCTCCAAGGTGCCACAAGGACTTCTCGTTGATTTTGCTGATACAGACTAACACGGCTACCACACTGAAACTAATCAGGTGTAAACATAGATAGGACATCACAATCCGAGCAGAAAAACTAGCCAGACTACATATATTCCCCAACAAAGGCGGTCTAATTTATCCATTTCCAAAAATGGAACTTCCCACACAGACATAGATTTACACAGCATAAGAGTCACCACTGAATTACTTGCAGGTCATGTAGATTAAATCACTCCTTTCTGTTTCATGAGCTCCTTTATTTCCATTCTCCCAGCAAGCCAATCCTGCTACTCCACAAAGCACTACAACAAAGGAGCTCTGCATATTATCCTACACTATGATCTGACTCAAATATCACAAAGAGGCTAATTTGTTGCCTCAAGGAAACAAAAAAGGAAAAACTTCTTAACTGTAAAAACAGTAGGACACTGGAACAGACTGCCTTGGGAGGTTGTGGAAGCTTCTTCACTGGAGGTTTTAAAAGGAGGGTGGAGAGCCATCTGTCTGTGATGGTTTAGACACAACAAGTCCTGCATCTTGGTTAGAATTCACTAGATGACCCTTGCAGTCCCTTCTAACCCTACGATTCTAAGGCCTTATCTACACTGGCAAGTTACTGCGCAGTAAAGCAGCGTTCTGCGGTGTAACTCCTGAGGTGTACACACTACCAAGCCACTATGGCCTTGGCTACATTTGCAAGTTACAGCGCTGTAAAGCCTTCCCCCAGCGCTGTAATTCACTCCCCGTCCACACTGGCAGGGCACTTGCAGCGCTGTATCTCCCTGGGTACACCGCTGCAGGTACTCCACATCTCCAAGAGGAATAACAGCTGCAGCCGAGTGGCTACCACTCACAGGTGAGAGTGTAAACGCTTGCAGCGCTGTACTAATCACCTTGTCAAGTGGCCAATCCTCTCCATTGTTGTGACCGGCTGCAGGAATGCAGAAGTGCTGGTTTCAAAGCTCGTACCACAGAGAAAAGCAAACAGTTTGCAGCTTGCTTTGAGTGGGTAAAATGAATGAGCAAGGGGGCCGGGAGTTCGGAACTTGCAAAATAGAGAGCTGACATGCCCCAAAAAGCACTCTGTCTCCACCCACACTCCCTGTCGCAATCCACCCCACCCCCCCCGTTTTGAAAAGCACGTTGCGGCCACATGAATGCTGGGATAGCTGCCCATAATGCATCACTCCCAACACAGCTGCAAATGTTACAAGTGTGGCCACACCACTGCGCTGTCAGCTGTCAGTGTGAACAGACTGCAGCGCTTTTCCCTACTCAGCTGTACGAAGACAGGTTTACCTCACAGCGCTGTACAACTGCAGCGCCTTCACAAAATTCCTTAGGCCTTAGTGTGCAGAAATTCCTCAGTTGCAGCATTGCAAAAAGCCCAGCTCCATCGTAAGCCTTAAAGTGTAGAGGCTCCTGTACAGCATTGGCAGCGTAAACACATTACAGCGCAGAAAGAAATCAATTGGCCTCCGGAAGTGTCCCATAGTCCCTCAAGTGGCTGCTCTGCTCATTGTTTTGAACTCAGCAGCCCTGGAGACATGCGCCCCACCCCTTTCAAAGCTCCTGACAGCCAAAAGCAAACCATTAATTTGGAATGCTCCTGCTGTTGAACACACAGGCAGGCGTGAGTGAGTGAGTGTGTGCTGTGTTGAGAGCTGGGGAGAGATGGAGGCTGATGGGGGTTTCCCCCTCCCCCAGGACTGGTTGCTTCCTGCCGCTGTCTGAACTTACAAGACAGGATGCTGACACACACTGTCCCCCAAAACACACAGTCTCTCTCCCCCCCACATACACACACACTCCCTGTCACATACTATCCCTCCACCCCACTTCAGTTGAAAAGCAGGTGGCAATGTAATAGGATGCCCATGGAACAATGGGATTGGGAAACCTGCATCATGTGATGCTATGCCTGCCCCTTGAGGCACTGCAAACCCATCCCAAAGCACCCTGCGGACAGTTGCACAGTGGGATAGCTACCACAATGCACTGCTCTCTCTGCCATTGCAAGAGCTGCTAATGTGGATGCACTCCACTGTCACAAGGAGCACAAGAAGCACGCAACAGCGGGTTAATTCCAGCACTTTTATTAAAGTGGTATAACTTGTTGCGCAGAAACTTGCCAGTGTAGACATATCCCAAGGTAACTTTTAAGAACTCCCTTTGTTTCTTGGAGCAAGAATGGCTATTCACAGCTACACCATTAAATGTATTGGACACAGTGCACAGCCTTAGAAGTTGTAAGTGTGAATGCACACAACTTGAAACAGAGTAGCAAAGTCTGAAAGAAATATTACACCACACTAGTATTAGCCCTTGTTTACACTGGAAAATTAAGTTGGCATAACCATTGTCGCTCAGGGGTGTGAAAAATCCACACCTGAGTGGCACAGTTAAGTGGACCTAAGTCCCTGTATCAACAGCTTACAATTGATGGAAGAATTCTTCTGTCGACTTAGCTAACACCTCTCAGGGAAGTAGATTACCTACAGGAGAATCCCTTCCATTGGCATAGGTAGTGCCTAGGCTGAAGTGCTGCAGCTCTGACGCTGTAGTATTTTAAGCACAGACAAGCCCTTTATAGAGACACTATCTCCAGCACAATGATCTACTATCCAGCTCCTCACCCTTAAGAGAATTTCCTTCCACATTTAACGTCAAAACAAGAGAAATGAAAGACCTTATTCGGGACAGTACCCCTTACATGCAAGTTTGTGGTTTCTAATTCTTGCTTTAGTTGCATGGAAGATTGTTATATCACTGCCTTAATTTACAAGGCCAGCTAATCCTGAATCAAAGCCAATAACAAAAAGCAGACACTGTCTCATAAAATATGCCCATCTTTTGTCTAGAGAACCTTGTTGTCCTAAAAAGAAGTGCTGTACTAGTCTAGAGAATGAAGGCCACTCTCAGAGTAGGAACAGACACTCCTCCTCAGAGTAGGAACAGACACTCCATTTGAGAATGCAATCCCTACTTTCCAAACTAAACATACCCAGTTCTTTCAGCCTTTGCTCATATCCATATGGCTTAAATTTCATCCCTTTGATCATATGTCGCTCACCTCTGGATCCTTTCTAAGCATCGGTGACCAAAATAGGACACAGTACTCCAGCTGAGGCCTAGCCAGTGCTGAACAGAGCGGTGCTATCACCTCCTGTGAATTGCATGTTAGGTCTCAGTTTTAGGTTAATGCAACCTAAAACTGCGCTTCCCTGTTTTTTGTTGTTGTTTTTTTTTTTTGGGGGGGGGGGGGGGGGCAACAGCAGTGCATTGCTGACTCATGTTGAGGATGTGAGCCACCACAACTCACAGATCCTTCTCAGCAGTGCGGCTGCCAAACCAGTTTTCCTCATTCTGTATTTGCGCGTTTGGTTTTTCTTCCTTAAGTGTAGCACCTTACCTCAGCCTTTGCTGAATTTCAGTTTGTCATCTATAGCCCAGTTCTCCAATTTATCAAGATCCCTCTGAATTTTAGCTCGATCCTCCAAAGTTTTGGCAACTCCCCTTCCCCCCCCCCCCAGCTTTGTCTCATCTGCAAACTTGATCAGTATGCTCTCTATACCTACATCCAGGTCATTAATAAAGATTTTAAACAACACCGGACCTCAAACAGATCCCTGTGGAACCCCACTTGAGACCTCCTTCCAATCTGACATAATTCCATTAATGGTTACTCTTTGTTTGCGGCTCGTTTAACTAATCGTGTATCCACTTAATGGTAGTTCTGTCAAGCCCACATTTCTCCAGCTTACTTATCAAAATGTCATGTGGGACTGTCAAAAGCCTTGCTAAAGTCCAGGTATATTATGTCCACTGCATTCCGCCATCCTCTAAATCAGTTACTCTGTCAACGGATGAAATCAAGCTGATTTGGCATGATTTGTCCTTGGTAAATGCACACTGTGGGCTAGTGATTACCCCTTCATCCCCCAAGTACTCACAAATTGAATCTTTCATAACATCAGTCTAGTAAACTTCCCAGGCATCAAAGTCAGGCTGACTGGTCTATAGTTCCCCAGCTCTTCCTTTTTCTAAGATGGGCAATACGTTAGCCCTTCTACAATTTTCCAGGACCTCTCCCATCATTAGTTTCTAAAAACCGATAAAAATTCACATACAGATAATTATTTCCATGAGATACTATAATTAGTCACTGCAGTTTTCCTTTATAGAGTAGTAATGCAGATTTCCCCACCTGATAAAATTCCTTCAAAATGAATGGGGGAAGTCAGAAAACAAGTTTAAACAATATAACAGGATACATGGTACTTGTGACAACAGAATAATCCAAACCTAATTCCCAATGACCTGAAACAAATATTTTAGGCCAAACATTTGCCTTTTCAAATTTAAAGTCTTGGTGATCCACAGAACACCTCCAAGTTCAGACTGGCATTCTACAGGAAGGTTAGTTCATCACTGAGGTGGGCCTATTTCTCTGACTGGCAAACAGCAACTACTGTGCTGTTCCCAATAAGCCCCTCTCTTTTCCCATGTCTCAGCCAGCAAATTCAGAAAGATCATTCTCAGTGGCTGAGGGGACATGAACTGAAACAAAAATTAATATCCTCCAGTATTCTTGACATAGTCAGGAAGGCAGGGCATGCCAATGATGGCTATATCTATACCTTTTCATGTTCTCTGTATGTATAAATATCTTCTGTGTGTTCCATTCTATGCATCCGAAGAAGTGGGCTGTAGCCCACGAAAGCTAATTTGTTAGTCTCTAAGGTGCCACAAGAACTCCTGTTCTTTTTGCGGATACAGACTAACATGGCTGCTACTCTGAAATATATCTAGACAGGCATCACATTTGCCACAATGACTGCTGTCTTTTTCCACATAGTCTACTATATGGCAAGCTTGTATATTAAACACAAAAGAATGTTAAAAGGTTGCATAATCACCCATAATAGTGAAGAAGTGCCACACAGTTGCTTGTGTAACCTTAATTCAGCCGTCTTGGGCTTATGCATTATGATACAGATCACATAATTACAAGATCACATACTGTTTTCCACAGGACCCATACTTCATTGCATAGGATAGATGAGTACACTGAATATGCAGCTAGACTACATTTCTTTTTATCTTAATTCAGTTTGCAATCCCAGGGCTTATTTATAGTACACCATCCAAGCCATGCACTGAATACAGAATTTCCTAAAGGGCTTTATGGCACTTACCACTGTAGCACTTGCATGTTTCTCAAACACTAATTAATTCATTCACCTTCAAAACATCCCTTTTAAACATCCCTTTAAAATAGTATTATACCAATTTTATGGATAGAAAACTGAGGCACGCAGACAGACACATATATTAGGGACAAAATTATCAAGTGTCCACTAATTATAGCTGTCCAACGACACACACGGGGACTTATTTTTCTGAATAAGTAGCATTATTTAGAACTTTATATATTGAAAGCACAGTTCCAGTTGACTGCAGTTGCAACTGAGCGTGCTCAGCACTTCAACAAAATCAGGCATCTGGTGTCCCAAGTTCAGCCCCTGGGGAAATGAGGAACACAGTGACCAATGGAGAGAACTTTGGTGTAAGTGTCTTGCCCAGCATCATACAGAAATTCTGGCAGAGACAGCAACAAAGTAGTTTTGCAGTGTGACATTCAACTGTCTTAACCACAAGATCATCCTTTTCTTCCTGCAGACCCTTGCTTCATTCACTGTACATCTTCCAGCTTCTGCAACAAATGAGGCAGGACTTCTACAAACAACCTCATTCACTACACAACCGGATTCATTCCCTAAGCATTGCCTATCCTATGTATTGAACTAGACCATGATCCCATGGAAAAAATGGTATTATGTAATTAAAGACCATATCGTAATATATACACACAAGGGGATCGAATTAAGGTTGAATGGGCAACCTCAATTCTGGCATTTAATAACTTAAGTGCTTTATGTTGCCAACTTAATCTTAACATTTCTATAATTTCCTAGGTTTTATAAAAGCAAACTAAAAAAATTATATCGTGTGGAACCATAGTGACCCCACAAGTCATCAGCAGGGTTGGAACCTATAGATCCTCAGTACTTAAGCCAATGGAGTATCTGGCACCAGAGGCAGAAAAGGCAGACTTTGCCAGCGAGTTTTATGGATATTTGCTGACACCACAGGAACGCAAGGACTCGGGAATACAAATTTCTGTTCTGGGATCTGGAGGACAGTGTGTCTAGTGGTTATAGACCCTACCGCTTGTCCCCTCCACCCTGTTCAGTTTTCCCTCTGCTCTAGTCAAACCCTCTCCTATTGACTCCATCTGTCCCCACCTCAGGTTTCTCCTTCCACATTGCTCACCATCTACCTTCAAATCAGGCTGCTTTCCCTCTTCCTTCTCTATGCTGCCTGAGCACCAGTAGAGACGGAGTACAGGAGAGAAACTCCCTGCTCTCAGTTCCAAGTGTCTGATGTCAAAACGGTCCCACGTACCCAGGAAAACCAACTGCAGGAAACCTCCTGCTCAGCCCCAGAACAGAGCATGCTCACTGGGGATGAAGCATATTCTGTGTACTTGACACAGAGCTCTGTAGCAGTGGACTCTACCCACCACAAACAACATTCAGAGATTTTTACTGACAGCCTCTAGCACATCCCTTCTGATCATGTGCAGTTATTTTCAGAGGCTTGTATCCTGGCCAAATTTAGGTGGATTTTCAGTGACAGCAAAAGGAACCTCTGACCCTAATATCTCCTCCACACAAAATTCAAGTTTCAGCTCTAAAGAATGGAGATGCTAGAGCTTAACAAAACAACTGTATGGTTGAGGTTTTTTTCCAAGCACTGGCAAAGCACAGTATTTTTCCCTTACCTCGCTCTCTGAAGTGACAACTGTTTTTACTGAAACTTTCCAAAATGATTCAACCTGAGGCAGAGACCCAGCTTCAGAAATTTAAGCCCACAAAATGAAAATCTGATGAAGTTATACGCAACTGAAAATAAGATTTTACAGTGGAAGGTGTCAGACAGCCTTATCTATAACTGGCACTAACAGCCCTGCCTATAATCTCCTCCTTTTAGCATCTCATATCTGTGTTTTTCAAAGTTTATAGAACCTTTTCAGGTCACTCATATCACAGTGATGGACACTGTACAAGAACCTAGAGACAGGGATAGACAGAAAACTGATCATCACAGTTTCCATGAAGGCTATGCAGGAGTTAAGGCAGCAGGTGTGCAACAAGTTAATGGCAGATACCCAAGTATTGTGCAGATGTCAAGATAATGGCCAATATTACAGAACAAGAGATGAAGAAACAGCAAGGCACAACCTGATGCAATCAAAGGAAGTCTTAGGATCAGCCACTACTGTAACTTAAAAATTAGTTGCGAGAAAGCACTAAACACTGGATTTCCAACGGCAGTCTAATATCCAACAACTTATACTTCATGTACCAGAGTGTTGACCCAATAGACCTGTAATAGCTACAATTATATCAACTTTTTTAAAGCAATGATTATATGTAAATACACAATTAAGGTCTCTGAGCGCAGATTTTTCAACACTAGAGAAAATGTGCAATACTCATCAGCAAAAACAGTTAAACTTGTGCAACAGCTTACTGAACTGGTTCTTTCTTCCATTTGGTGCTCATAGAAGCAAAGGACTGAAGGCACTTCATCAATTCTGCAAATGATTGGTGTCTGTCAATTGAGCACGCTTCCATATGAATAACTCCTCAGCTGACATTGCCACATTCCTTTCAGCCACTTCAGTTAGGTTTGGTCTACGCTACCAACGTCAATATAACTACGTTATTCCGAGGTGTGAAAAATCCACACCCTGAGCGCCACAGTAATACTGATCTAACCCCCGGTGTAGACAATGCTATGTCGATGGGTGGACTTCACCCATTAACACAGTTACAGCCTCTTGGAGAGGTGGAGTACATATGCGGACAGAGACGCTCTTTTGTCAGCATTGGTAGCATCCTCACTAAGTGCTACAGCAGCACAGCCGTGCCACTGCAGCACTGTAAGTGGACACGAGCCCTAAGTAACAACCAAAAACACATTTTAAAATGAGCACATTCTATCCTACCCACAAGCAATGTCTTGGGTCACAACTGTAACTCATTAAATCAGAAGACATGGATTAATATATATCCAATACAATCTGTGCTAAATAATTATACTCCATGCATCATGTAGTATGTAAAAATTCCCGTTTATGGCAACCAGTATACGTCTATGCTTCAAAGTGTTTCTCACAAACTATTTTCTTTAAGATGCCAGGTATCCGAGCCATTTTCAGAAATCTTAGTTTTATTTTTGTTTCTCTGCCATGCCTCTCTTGCCTTCAGATCATTTGGTTTCCTTTGAATGAGAAGACAAGTTTAGCTCCTAATTCTCTGCTCAGAGTTCAAACTAAAATACAGAATTAAAATATTTTCAATCCAAAAATACAGCATTTTTTCTAATAAAATTCTTACTAGGTACCAGGAAATTCTGCCCCCCATTTTTTCTGAATAGGACTATTTGGTTTCTGGATTAGGATAGGAAATGCCTTCATTTCAGGGGTGCCTCTCTGCTCTCAGGGGAATGACAGTGGTTGTACTAGCATGTTAAAGCACTGGAAGAGTTTGCCCACTTGGGTTCTGCACAAGTCATTCAGCAATTATCCAAGCCCACCCGGGAAATATTTGGTTTTAGGTTTTTAAGATTATAGGGCCAGATTTTCAAAGACTCAAAACTCAATGGATTCCATTTAGACACTGCATTCTTGAAAAAGTAGCAACTTCATTTTAGGTGCTTAAAAGAAAGAATTATGTTTTGAAAATCTGATTCCAATTAAGGATGCTGAGGACTTTTGAAAAGCTGGCCCTTAAGGCCCCAATTCAGCAATCTGTTGAGGTAATGCTTAAATCCCATTGAAGTCAAAAGGGACTTCAGCACATGCGTGCTATGTAGAAACAGGGCTAGATGCTTGTAGCTGCCTGATATGGACAACCCTGGAGGCTGAATCCTTTAACTACCAAACATGTACAGCAGGTGTAGCAGTACTGTTAACTTTCCCAGTCTAGTTTACTAATTTGCCTCAACCAGAGGGATGATCTCTAAATGATGGGAATTTCATATCAATCCTTTAATTACACCTCTACCCAGATATAACGCGACCCGATATAACACGAATTTGGATATAACGCGATAAAGCAGTGCGGCGGGGGGGGGGGGGGGGGAAGAGGGCGCTGCGCACTCCGGAGGATCAAAGCAAGTTTAATATAATGTGGTTTCAATAATGATGTAAGATTTTTTGGCTCCCGACGACAGCGTTATACCGGGGTAGAGGCGTATTAGCGTCTCTGAGACAACTATATATTAAGGAAGTCAGAATGTTATTAAAATACATTAGGATTTTAAATGGAATTATGCCATGACAGGGTGGATAAAAATCAATGATTAAAAAAAAAAAAACGATTTTATTTGGTTTTAATTAAGATACATTATAGCTCAAAGATATCCCCATCATGGAACAGTGATTATAAATTCTATAGTATGAGAATATATTTATGTAATGTTTAAGAAAAGTTTTGTAGAGTTCCAATAGTTCATGGTGTAGGGACCCAATCTTATGGGGTTCCAGGGGCTTCTGTATAGATTATTTAGGTTAATCTTTCTATCTATTCAATGGGACTCCGTGTCAGTCTAGAAGATACCATCAGAGAGGCTTAGTTTTGCAGTTCTCAAACTGTGGATTTGTCTCTCCAGAAATAACATGCTTGTTAACAGCGAAAATGTTTTTAAATAAATAATAGAGAGGTGAGAAATAACAGACCTCAACTCTATTGTCCCTCTGCAAATTTGTGTACACAGAGTCAATCCCTTACCTCTCTCTAAAAGTGCAAAGTTTCAAAAAGTTCAATGAATAGAAGATTGTTGGGGGCAGAATAGAACTGGACAAGGAGAAGTCTGGAGATAAATGAGAGAAGGGAGGGACAGGCAGTAGAAACAAAAGTGAAACTGTTTGAGCAGCACATTCCAGAAGTCTTGAGGTCTCTGAATGTAGCCTTCTGATTTGAGACCTACCATACATTCTCTCACTAGAAGTGAAAACCTATAATGGCAGCAGGCCGTAAAAGAGACCCAGTTTGGGAATAAGAACCATTCAAGAAATATATGTTTGCTGATGATGTTTTAAAGAAAGTCACTCTAGTGAACTGGTGGAAGTCACTTAAGCACTTAGATTCAGAGACTGTTGAAGTGATAATCTCACTTAACAGCAGTAACTTCTTCTGCAGGTATAGAAAGAATATTTTCTTTCTTTGGACTAATTTATTCCAAATTGAGAAATCATTTGGGACTTGAAAAAGCAGGAAAGCTTGTTTTCCTTTTCCAGATTATGAAGAAACAGGAAAATGAAGGTGAAGACGATGGAGTTAGCTGCAGAAGCCAACATTTTAAGTTTCTCATGTTGACCTGGCTGACGTGGTCGATTTAAATGAAATTTAAAAAAAAAATTAAAATTGTTTTTAACTAAAATAAGTTAACAAAAACAAACCTGATTTTAAAAAACTTGAACGTTTAACGTTCAAAAATTCATGCGCATGTTTTGTTAAAATATCATGTTTGCTGTTAAAGAAAAAAATCCAGAATACATAACGTTGTTGTAGTTAAATAAACACAATTTAAATGTCCGTCTGGTGATGTTCTCCTCCTAATACAACATGGCCAGAAAATTCTCCAAATATTAATGATTAACTGGTTGAATTGGAGATATTTATGAAGTCATAGGGAGGTGAACTATCTGCTTCAATTACCTTTGGTAAATGAAATAACCAAACAATCATTCATTTTCTGATATAGCTGTAAAACTAATCTGAAAAGTTTTCAAAATAAATCACTTTAAAAATGTATAGTGTGTACCTTCTAAAAATGAAACCTACATCTATCTCTGAGTTGTGAAGAATATGTATTAAGGTTATAACAACCAACAAGAATGCACTTTTATTTGGAAATCCATGTTTAAATAGAGTCTTCCTGACTAATGATTTAAATCAAATCCACCCTGTGCCATGAAGAATGATCAAAAGCTGTAAAACATATTACTATATATCTAAAAATAATGTATTCAGGAAGCAATGACTAATATATAATTCCCAAGATTTATTTTATGAAAAATGTTATAATTTATAAAAAACTGTATAGTCTGCATTAAGTGGAAGCAAGAAACCTCATTTTATAACTGTGCACTAGAAAACTGTCAAATACTGACAATCTGAAACAAAACAGAAGGCACAATAGCAATAATGTTAGAAACCAAACCCCTCAATTATATGTTAGATATTACAAAAGTAATTAAACTAAAAATACAAGCCAAGCAGCCCTATTTTTATTTATGTTGGCAAATAAACACACTAATGACATGACCAGTAGGCAAGCCAAAGTAGAAGATCTGGGAAAACTGATCATGGAGCAGATAAACAGCATACGCTATGCAAAACTTGAACCTCTTACTTTTCTTTCTCTCACTCCCTCCCCTTCTCTCTCTTTCCGGCACCATAATCTCTTCTGCCATTCCTTTCCCCATCACCACTCCAAACTCTCATTCTCAGCCATCTTCAGGTTGTCTATAGTACCGATCACTGTAGTATTTAAGTAGCAATTTGTCCCCCCCTTCACAATCCCTGTTAATTCTGTAACTTGTTGCTTCTTCCAATTCTCTTTACTACAGTATTACATCTTTTCCTCCTCACTTGACCAGAGATGCGGGCCGCTGGACGAGCAGAGCCAGCTCACAAATAATAGAGCAGGTTCGGGGCGAGGGTTCCCAGCAGCTGCAGTTCCCCGCACACCCTTAAGGAAGAAGACGGTGGCCTGCAGAAAACGCTGTGCAAGCTCGGGACCCAGCATCAGACTGTTTCTTCCTCTGGATCCCTGGGCTCTAGGAGGCGAGTGTCTGGGCTGGAGGGGTAGGGAAGCTGAGCTCTGGGAGATAGGGGATGTGAGTATCTGGGCTGGGGTGGGTTCTGGCACCCTCAGCTGGGCACTGGGGGGAGCGAGTGAGAGTGTCTGGCCCCATGGCTGAGGGGATGGAGAGGCCAGCGAAGCAAGAACTGGGTTTTCGTAGGGGTTTCTTTAACTCTCCACTCCTGGGGGAATTTTTGTGTGTGTCTTTATTGTTACAGACATACTTGCTGACAGATATTTTTAAATACATTACCAAAATACCTGAAACTGGTGTGATTATATAGTGGCTCGTGGGCCGCAAAAGATCACCCCGCGGGCCGGCTGCGTGTTTGAGACCCCCAATGTAAACATTCTTACTGGCTATTTTGGGACTATCAATCTGCCGATTTTTGCAACTGTTTATCTGGCTCTTGCACACATCCCCAATACTAATGTTTTAGTTAAATCAAAGAGAAAGTCAATTTAGGGCCCAAAGAAAACAAACAATTTCCAGCTCAAACTTATTGCAAAATGTAAATGAATACAATAATCCATATTCCGACTTTCCAAAAACCATTTAACAACAGATCCCATGAGCTACTGGTCATTAACATTTCATTTTAATAAAATATCTACTGAAAGCTGATTACAGGCTCATTTATTCTAATTAGCTTTAAAAATGGTTTGTCTCCAACTAACTACTCCATCAAACTGAAGTAGAGCTTGTTACAGACAAAAGATGGCTGCCGAATCCACACAGCTAGCTGCTAGTAGATCTTGAAGAGTACCTCCCTGGTGGTTTACATTAGGCTATATGATCACAGTGGTTCCTTCTGGCCTTGGAATCTATGAAACCAGAAGCTAGCTGCAAGAGGTAAACTTCCCAGAGACTCTTCAGGAGGCAGATGAATCCCAGAGTTAGGACAGATTAATAGATTCCAAGGCTAGAAGGTCATCTAGTCCAATCCCCTGCTCAAAGCAGGACCAACACCAACTAAATCATCCCAGCCAGGGCTTTGTCAAGCCAGGCCTTAAAAACCTCTAAGGATGGAGATTCTACCACCTGCCTAGGTAACCCATTCCAGTGCTTCACCACCCTCCTAGTGAAATAGTTTTTCCTAATATCCAACCTAGGATGCCCCGCACTGCAACGTGAGACCATTGCTTCTTGTTCTTCATCTGCCACCACTGAAAACAGCTGAGCTCCATCCTCTTTGGGACCCCCCGCTTTCAGGTAGTTGAAGACTGCTATCAAATCCGCCCACTCTTCTCTTCTGCAGACTAAATAAGCCCAGTTCCCTCAGCCTCTCCTCATAAGTCACGTGCCCCAGCCACCTAATCATTTTTGTTGCCCTCCACTGGACACTCTCCAATTTGTCCACATCCTGTAGTGGGGGCCCCCGAAACTGGACGCAATACAGTAACTCCTCACTTATCATCCAGATTAATGCTGTTTCATTGTTACGCTACTGATCTATTAGAAAACATGCTCATTTAAAGTTGCACAATGCTCCCTTATAACGTTGTTTGGCAGCTGTCTGCTTTGTCCACTGCTTGCAGGAAGAGCAGCCCATTGGAGCTAGCTGCCTTGGAGCTGCTCACGGGAGCCTCCTGCTTGCTGTGCGGCGGCAGCGGGGGGGGACGGGGGGGGAGGAGGAGAGAAGGGTGCTGATGTCCCGCTCCTGCACCCCATCTCCACAGGCACGGGGGGGGGGGGGGGGGGCACGACAGGGCTCAGGATTGAGGGAGCTTGCTGGCAGCAGCTGGTGTCAACTTGCTGATCTACTTAAAAAGGCAGTGTACTTAAAGTGGGGTCAGTGCACTTAAAGGGGCAATGCGCATGTCTCTCTCGCTCACACCCACACACCCCACTTTGGAAAGTGGATGGAGTGGTGAACTCCAGTGGGATAGCATGGGTTCATCCTCACGTTTGGTTTCCGCAGGGAATGTCTGCAGCCCCTGCCATAGTCTATTGTGTCTCTCTATTCCTGCTGCCTTGCGGAGTGTGAGGCTACATTAACAACGTGTTAACCCTTAAGGGCTCAGCCAAGTGTTAGTTTAACATTTAGCAGCAACATATTACCTGGGAAATATCCCACCCTCTGACTTCACCACCTCAACCAAGCTTCACAATCATCATTGCTGTGTACAGTATTAAATTGTTTGTTTAAAACTGTGTGCGTGCATGTCAGTCATGTCTTTTGTCTGGTGAAAAAAATTTCCCTGGAACCTCATACACACATTCCCACCCGTTACAGTAATTTTTATGGGGAAATTGGATTCGCTAAACATCATTTCACTTAAAGTAGCATTTTTCAGGAACATAACTACAATGTTAAGTAAGGCGTTACTGTACTCCATGTGGTCTCACCCGTGCTAAATAGAGGGAATAATCACTTCCCTTGATCTGCTGGCAATGCTCCTACTAATGCAGCCCAATATGCCGTTAGCCTTCTTGGCAACAAAGGCACACTGCTGGCTCATATCCAGCGCCCCATCCACTGTAATCCCCAGGTCCTTTTCTGCAGAAGTGCCGCTTAGCCAGTCGGTCCCCAGCCTGTAGCAATGCATGGAATTCTTCGCGTCCTAGATGCAGGACGCTGCACTTGTCGAACCTTATTTACCACTCCTCCAATTTGTGTGTCAACTGCAAACTTTATAAGTAATGTTTTTTGTTTCTTCCAGGTCATTGATAAAAATGTTAAGTTGTAGAGGATCAAGAGCCATACCCTGCACACACCCACTTAATGATTCCCTGTTTAATATTACCAGTTTTTAAACCATTTAATGTGCACTGTGTTAGTTTTAGATCATTCTAGTTTTTTAATCAAAATGTGGAGTAAACAGGAATCAAGGGCAAAACAAGTTGCAGTTTGCCACAGAAGGGGTAAGATCACCAAGAAACCCCAGCACTGACTCAGGTCCATTTTGGTATGGACACATTGGTGAGCAACTCCTTGCACTCTATGGCACTGGAACCGCGCACCAGACTGGTTACAGATCTGGGGACTTCAGTGCAACTTATGCAAGACAAAATCTTCAGCACTGAACTTCAACCTGGATGGATGTAGGTAAACTGGCCACTCCAACAAATGACTTTTGAGAATCAACAATGTTTGAACCTCAGCATTGGACTCAGATTCTGGACAGTGCTGTTTATACCTGGCACACTGTCACTTTGGCAAGTGGATTTCTAAAATCAATTCTGGATTTCCACAGTACCTGACTTGGTCAACTAGGTTTGAAGAGCCTCACGCTACCTGCAAGGTAAGTCCTAAACAATATCTCTGACATATGGGCAGACGCCACCGCCAAAGATCTGACTGACAAACTCCACGACAGCTGCCAAAGGGACAGAATGAGGGAAAAAATTGATAAGGTAAGAATTAAGGATATCAAGGGATAGTCCATCTCATTGCACCTTCTAAGAATACAGAGGGAATCATGCTCAGAATGATAAACAAGAATCCTGCCCAAGAGGAGAGGGAAGAAGGGGTAAGCGGCCCAGACACTGCTGTCTAGAAGATTAAAAAAAACTGCATGTTCCTTGATCCCACAAGTGGTACCTTAAAGAACCTGTTCTATTTCAAGTCCTAGATAGCATTTGCTGCTCCAGCAATTATAAAGAACCCTTTTTTTTAAATAGATACGTCTGATCTGGAATATGGAACACCAATACATTATTGTAGTAGTTTGTCATTTGTCTGACCACAGCCACAATCTATACTAATAGAAAGACAAGAAAAATTCAGCTACAACTAGCACTGACCCTCTTTACCAGGAATTCCATTAGTGGGATGAATCACCAATCATTATGAAATACATGTAATTGTTACAGTAGTGCATAATCAGTGTAATTAAAGACTTTCTGCCCTTCTAAAAAAACTGGAACAGTTATCCAGGATGTTGAGGAAGATACTTCTTGCAGCAAGAGGCCTGATTCTACAACACCTGCTGTAAATTAGGTTGTGTCTTTTCACTGCGGAGTTAACTTGGAAATCGGCACTCATGTTAACCTGCCCTGGGTAAGAGCAGCCACACTGCAAAGCTGCACTCAAGTTACTGGGGCCTCACTGATGTTGCACTTGTCAGTGTGTGCCACTAGGACTTCTGGGAGAACATATGATGGTTCTTTGTACTGCAGTAAGCTGAGCCATTCTGATTCTACACCAGTAAATTATGGGAGAACTTGTCTGTCCTTCTGGGCATACTGAAGAAATTGAGAGACAACACTGGAGGACTACCAGCATTCAAGCGGTTCAGCCTGTATCCACACTGCAAAGTGGGTGAGTCACCAACTTTAGTGAAAGCCTTGTTCAGGCTTTAGCCTCCAGCCCCAGGTGGACCAGTTACCTTGGGATGAAAGCACAACTATACTTGGGTCAGAGGTTTATATGTGAAGGGGTTGAGTTTGCAGTGAAGATATTCCCTGAGAGGAAAATCAGTCCCAAAGCTTCAGCTTGAATTCTGAATATTATGACTTAACTAACAAGATTTTGGAGGGGAGGGTTGATCTCCTCATAACCAGACAAAGAAATGTTAAGTCTGATGATAATACCTGAATGGGAATCTTCCAAAGACTAGGGAAGACTTTTGGGAATGGGCGGGGAATGGCATGTTGAGAATTCATGCATAGATGTCAGTAAATTCAGAGCAGGCACTCCCACAACAATTTTGATGGTCCATCTTCAATGTAAATAAAATCCCTGTTATGCATACATTCCAGTGACATATTAATTGGAAAAATACATTATAGGAGAAAAGAGAGAAGCCAACAGGTGTTCAAAAATTTTAACTCTGACCCCGAAATCCTACTACTGCTTAAAACTCATTAGATTTTAAAATAAGTTTTGGACTCTCTTATTTGCCTTCTGGTTTTTGAGCCTCTTGGGGGTTTGTGTTTTCAAGCTTTTCTCCACAATAAACTTCTGCATACCACCATATCAGGACACCCAAATAGAACATGGTACAGAATCCTGTTGCATAGGTGGGACTTATCCCCCAAATCTTACTAAAGACATGTACATGCCCATGACTTAAGGAGACAGTTCAATTTTGTAATGCAGACGGAACCTTGTGTTATAACATAGATGCAGGACAAATGTTTCAGCCAATCATGCAGCGCAGAAAGAACCTTAAGAGCACATATACTGTAAGCTCATAATGCATGTGGCCTTTTACAATACAAATTCACAAGTGGGCATAGTTATAGAAGTTGTGGGAAACTTAACGCTTAACTACAAAGAAACAAATAAGTTTTTTCCTGAATGCATAAAGGTTGGATAAATACATGGCGTCCCTCCACCCCGCACTTTTCATATCAGGCCTTGATTTCCCTGATTTTGCTAAGGAACCATGACTGGAAAACTAATAGCCAACAACTCAAGTGAGACACCTGTGCAAGTAAGGGAACTGCAGTTAGTCGGACTGCCTCAAAACAAAAGGAAGAAGGGGGGACTGGGGTATTTGTTTAATTTAAACTCCTGACAAGTATTTGGGAGAAGAGCTCTGAGTGAAAGGCAACACTCCAGTCCTTCCCAGGGAAAGGCTCAGTTCCCATTCTAGTTCTGAGGTCCCCCAAAAGCCCTCTGACGAAAATATGGAAGACAAGACTTGAGCAGTAAAGGAAAATTTGGGGGGAGAAAACTCAGTCTTTGTAAGTAATAAAGGAGTAAAAGCAACAAGCAAACAAATTTTTTTGCAGTTGATGTTTAGCTGTGAATTTTCTGTGTATTTTTGCAGTTAATCTCAAATTGACTGATGTATTAATATAGTATTTACATTGCCTATGAATAGTGCAAGCACAAAGTGAACTACTAAACTCTGAAAAGAGCTTCTCAACCAGACCTAATTTTAAGATGAACTCTATAATCAGCAATTTTATACTTAGTCTCTTTCTACTGGCTTCATCTCATTATATTCTCCCTCAACCCAAATGTCTTCTTGTGCTCTTCCCCTTCTGCTTCTTTTCTTGTGAACAAGGACTAACACTGTGGAGTGTTGTGTACTTACAGCATATTGATTATCTATAAAAGAACACCAACTCCCAAATAGCAAGGTTTCTTGAAGAACTGACTGAACCCTGGGAACAAAGACCAACCCAAAATCAGGTCAAAGGAAACATCTGAAAAATAGAGAATAAATCAGAGATGAGGGCAAAAAGATGATGTGTCGAACATACAGCATACTTAAATGATCTGTACTTGCAGACAAAAATAAAGGAAAGAATAATCCCAGCAGGGGAAAAATAAGAAACAAAGCAGCTGACCAAAGATTAGAGCAAGAAGCTGCCTCACCAAAGGCAAATCATATTTGAGGATGCCGGGATGCTACCAGGACATATGAGATAGTATTTATGCCAGAAGTTATAAGCAGAGCTGTTTCTAACTCTAGGACTTTATCCTTCTTATTGGTGAAGAGTTACATATTTAAGATGTGTGTGGTTGGGCAGCACCATCAGTCAGCACGGTGGAAAAAGCCAGGACATCTGGAACAAAATCAATAAAGCCAGGAACACCTTTGGGAGCCTAAATACAGTCTGGAAATCATCAAAATACAACACCAAAACCAAACTCAAGATTTATCAGAGCTGCATACTTTCAGCACTACTTTATAGTGCAGAATGCTGGGGAATGAGAAAGTACACCTCTACCCCGATATAACACAACCCGATATAACACGGGTTCGCATATAGCACGGTAACCCCGGGGCTCTGGCAGAGGGGCTCAGGGCTCCGGCTGCTGCGGGGAGCCCCGGGCCCTTTAAATCACCACTGGAGCCCTGCGGCTGCTACCCGATATAACGGGGTTTCACCTATAACGCGGTAGGGATTTTTGGCTCCTGAGGACCGCGTTATATCAGGGTAGAGGCGTATGACATTTCCAAACGGTCTTCATTCTACACAACCTGCCTCAGAAAAAACTTCCTTATCTTTAGGCCCAGAACAATCTCCAACCAAGATCTATTGACACAGTGCAGCCAAGAGGATCTGAGCACCATCATTGCCAGGAGGCACGGGAGATGGATCGGTCATGTGCTTTGGATGGAAACTGATTCCATCACCAGAGTAGCAATAAGATGGACACCTGAAGGCAAGCAAAAATGAGGCCACCCGAAACCTACATGGCGAAGAGCTGTCGAAGCCGAGCTGAAAAACCTGGGGCACAGCTGGGAAACTATTGAAAGAGTTGACAGAAACAGACAGGAGTGGAGGAGCTTCGTCACTGCCCTAAATGCCAGAGGTGTAATAGGAACAGGACGATGATGGTTAAGAAAAACGATCAAGTTACATGGTTTATTCTTCCCCTTATTTGCAGAGTCACAAGGGAAGCACAACACAGCTCCATCACCCAAGAAACCACCATTTTAATACAGAATATTAAACTAGCAGAGTTTTAATCGAATACTTACTTAGCCAAATGACTAAGCCAAGGCAGATACCAAGGATGGGACTTCCAACAAAGTCTACTGACAGTATTCTCTTGTGGCTTGTCTACAAACAAAAGTTGTACCAATTTAACTATGCAGTATAGTTAAAAGGATAGAACCTATAGTGTGAATGCAGTTATATTGGTAAAGAGGTGCTTATTCCCAAACGGAGGAGAATCTCAAAGCACTGGGACTGTGGTTCAGGAAGTTGGAAGGCCAGATCAAACTACTCCTGCACATAGCATGGTGAGAGCAGCAGAACAAGTCTGACTTTTTTAGAGGCAATCTGAGTTACAAGAAAAGCTACTGGTTGAGGGATTGGTTTATATTTAAAAATATGTATTTTCCATTTAACTTTCCAGTCCACCTTTAATGCCAGAACTTCTACAAATGCCTGGATTTCCCTCAGACTTAACAGCATTCTTTTGGAATTGTACAAATAAGCATCTGTCAATATGCACAAGGTCAATAACACATTTGTAAACATATGCCTTTAAATTAAGGCTACACAATGTTCCTTTGTTGTAATAGGATACTGTTTACAGAGAATGCTGCTTGTCAGGGCACTTTGTTTAGTATTAGATGCCCACAAATAGAAGCAATTAAAAGCTTTTAATTGTCCCAGATACCACTGCCCTCTCAAGTTGTGCCTAGTGGAGGTGGCTCACCTATATGTAAGTTTGCTCCACGTGAATTAAAGTGTCTTTTAGCTATCAATTCAGCTAACAGTAATACTCTCACACCTGTCCTTTTCAAGTTATGCAATCCACTTTTCCAATGCCTCTCCCCCACACCCTTTTTCTGGCTGTCTCCTTCATCCTTAAACTTCCCATCTACGACAGAAAAGAGGGAGAGTTTGAGAAAGACAAAAACCCACTGTTGACCTTTTTTCTTGACTCTCTACTTTTTCTGGGACAGGACTGATTGAATCAAGGCCTGCCCTTTCCTCTCTGATTATCAAAACCCTAATGTCTCTAAGGCCTTGTCCACAATATACAGTTTCATCAACGACAGAGACAGACTGCTAGGACTGGCTAGACCCCTCCGGAGTGGAAAAGAGGTCCTGACTCCCCCCACCACTGGATGACCCTGTCACGTGCTTCACATCGCCCTCCAATTCAACCTCCTCGTCCACGACTTCGTCTGCTGGGTTGAGTCCACTGTCGGCTGCCTCCAGCCCCACCAAAGTGTCCAAAGGGCTCTTGGCAGGAGAGATGGGTTGCCGCCAAGGATGGCGTCCAGCTCCTTTTAGAAGCAGCAGGTCTTCAGCGAAGCACCAAAGCAACGGTTTGCCTCTCTTGCCATCTGGTATGCCTGCCTCAGCTCTTTTATCTTCATACGGCACTGATGCATGTCCCATTCGTAGCTCTTACCCAACAAGCCACGGGAAATCTGACTGTAGGTATCAATGCTCCTACAGCTGGAGTGTAGCTGGGACTGCACAGTCTTCTCTCCCCACAGCGCCAGCAGATCCAACAACTCATATGCTCCAAGCGGGACAGTACTGATGCGTGGTGCCATGGTCAGCTGGGAACAGACAACTTGAGCTCTCCACACCAAGGAAATAGGAACTGGAATTTCAAAAATTCCCTGGTCTTTAAAGGGGGAAGGGCAGAAGCCTGTGTACATGGGTGCTGGGCAGAGGAATTCGAACTGCTGACCAGAGCAGTCAGGATGGGCATTGTGGGACACCTGCTTGAGGCCTTTTACAGCAACATAAAAAACCACGGTGTCTACACTAACACTTTGCCAATATAAATTTGAAGCAAATAGCTCAATGCCTCTCATCAAGGTGGTTTTATTTTGCTGGCAAAGCAGGAGAGCTTTGTCAGCAGAAGGAGCATTGCAGTGTGTATACCTCCACTGGTCGACAAAATTGTGTAGTGTAGACAAGGCCTTGGAGACCATTTTTAATCAACCATTAGAAAACTGATTAGAAAGCACCATAGAAAGTGCTCTCTGTGTCTTTGTCCACTCTGCTAGTTTAGGGATCAAGCGATCAAACTTTACCTAAGTTAATGTGTCTTTACCCTTCTGGTTTTGTAAATTCTCTTCCCTGCATCCCCAGACTGAAATATCAAATCAGTGTTTTTTCAGCAGTGTGAAATTAATAGCCTCAGATTCACTACATACAAAAGATTGTGTGATTTTGAACGCTGTTATGAGGTGTTTTGAGTATAGGTTGTATGACATTATGAAATTATAGTTTGGCTGTTTTTATTTAAAGGAAGTAACATGGCTTCTGCAGCTAACAAATTGCCAGCTGAACATATTTAGTCTTGAGTCATCAATATAAACCAAAAATTTAAAAATCAGTTCCTTCTTTTACCTCCTAAGGAACTTCTTTGTTTCCACAGCAACAGGTGACATTCACATCTAAAGCAAAGCAGGCAACTGAACTCTACTGGTTTAGTGTCAGCAATATATAGGCTTGGAAAGATTAGATTTTACAGACAGGGAGAATGATTTTGTGATTAATGTATTGAACTAAGATTCGGGAAATCTGGGTTAAAATTCCAAAACAAACCACAAACTTCCCATGTAACCTCAGGAAAAATCACTTAATCTCTTGACTCCTTCTACTCTCCCCCCCCCCCCCCGCCCCAAATCCATTTTGATCTGTACTATATCAACCAGGTCCTTGAGCTCAGGACCCCAAACATTCTGCTGTGCTGAGGAGCAACTATGTTAGAGGCACATCTCACATTCCATCACCCTCCCAAATGAAGTAGGTTGATTTTGATGGAAATTAGGTTTGTGCCAATTGTCTTTTCAATAAAACAGACTGTCCTCCAATCTCATCATTTCAGTAGGCAGATGGACAAATTGCCAGATTTAGTTTTTCTGCCTGTCAGAGCTGTTCTACTGGCTAGATTAGGCAGGAACCAATCAAGTTCTTCCATAGCAGCAGAGTTAAACTTCCACAAGTAGTAACATTTTAACAATATAACAAGAGACAAGATACCAAGTACATTGGATACCAAGTATTAAGAGGCAAGGGTAGGCTCCATGACATTAAATAATTTATAAGTAGGGAAAAATCCCCCTAGCTGATCCACTCATGAAGCAATGGACTCTTAAGTAGAAGGGATCACTAGCCCATAGTACTTAGGGAAGAAAGACTTTGAAAGTAACTCAACTCTTAGTTGAATCAGCTACCTTTCTACACAGATCTTCTGCAAACCCCCTCCCAATTTAGCTGACAGAGGGAACATGAACTTGCTGAGAGATCTGTTGGAATACTCGGCACCTTACAGAACAGTTTAAAGGTAAGCCTTCAACCTAGATCTGGAGCCTGCTAGGCCACAAGAAGTTCATTCTGCATTGGTAGAATATAAAGAATCCAGATCAGGTTGAGGATCTACCAGAATCATTCCTTTTTAGATTGGTGACAAAAGATCTTCTGAAATATAATGACAGGTTTCAGAGTAGCAGCGGTGTTAGTCTGTATCCGCAAAAAGAAGAACAGGAGTACTTGTGGCACCTTAGAGACTAACAAATTTATTAGAGCATAAGCTTTCGTGGACTACAGCCCACGAAAGAAGCTTAAATTTGTTAGTCTCTAAGGTGCCACAAGTACTCCTGTTCTTTTTCTGAAATATAAGGAATGGATAATTCCCAAGTCTAGCTTTTCAGATACAATACTAAGACCGGCCTTATCCTTGTACCTGAAGGAAGCCTAAACTATAGGAAATCAAGGCTCTCTTCAGAATTATATGGGCCCTACATAAAAGCCAGACAAAGTGACTCTGTCAAAGTGCAATGCTCTTTGCTCTTGAAAAGGATGATGATAACTTGGCCATAAAGTCTCAAATCTAAAAGGAATTGGGCACTAGCAAAAGGTTTATTAGTTAGTGTTTATAACTGACTGGACTTTGGGTAGGGCAGCAAATGAACTCTTGACATCATGATAAACTGAAGTAGCAGGTCTATATAGCACAACACAAAAGCAATAAATAATTTAAACCCTACCACCTTGGATTTTCTTTAGCACAAATAAGATCAGAGAGAACAGGCAGACTGGAATACTAGCACCCAATCACCTGGATTAATCTGCATTCTACTCAGCCAATCAACAGGAATATTGAGAATCAGTGCCAAGTAATCAAGCTACTTGATAGTGGCATGAGACCAACCAAGGCCAAAGACCTGATTCCAGGCTCAGACTGACTTTTTGTACTTCCTTGTTTATCTAAATGCCATGACTAGAACATTGTGAACTGACCACAAAGAAAAATCTACAACCACAGTTCAAAAGCTAAACTGTGCAGGCCACACCTTCTCTCCCTCCTTTGACCACGTTCAGGATTTGGGTCAACTAATTCCCCAGTACCCCCAACCTTAAAGTATTAGCATTAAAGATGATCACAATCCATTGAGAATAACATCACTACATGTAAGATTATCAGGTTTCCCAGCACATTGGGAAGAGGATGTCGGGGGAGATTCACTTATCCTAGTGGGCATAAGTCTAAACCTAAGATCTGGAGCGATTAGGAAGCCAATTTGAACACAAACTTCATCAGGCCCAGCATGTGGAAAGCTTCCAGATTTCAATGCCACTGACTTTAAATTTATCTAGTGTGGAGTGAAGGCAACTTCCATCAGTTGGTCTATGTAGGGATCATGATTAAGGCTCCATATTTGTCATCGGCCGCTGCTGGGGCAGTCTCACCCCCCACACACACACACCCAGCAGCAGGAGTTTGGGGAGTGAAGGGGGGCCTCAGCTCCTAGCTCCATGTGCTGCCTCTGCCTGCAGGCACCACCCCCGCAGCTCCCATCGGCCACAGTTCCCAGCCACTGGGAGCTGCAGAACTGGGGCTTGAGGCGGAGCGGAGGCAGCACATGGAGCTAGGAGTTGAAGGTCGCCTCTTCCCAGGAACCGGGTAGGGAACCTGCCCCAGACTCACCAACCCACCCCCCCACCCAGCACACACTATTTACTATTAATATTGAAATGTGATCTTTTACAACACTTAAAATGACCTAGCAGCAAGCTTGTTAGAGGGACCAAGTGATTTACCTCATCTGTTTTCAATGCTAGTACTATTGCTGTGTATTTCATCATCTACTCAATCCCAAACCTGTTGCACAAACACCTACTCAAACATCAAGATAAATATTGAGAATCCCAAATTGCTCTGCCTTTGCAAAAACACAGAAAAGTGAACTATTAAGTCCACACCAGTTGCATCTATTAAGCACCAGTCTAGTGAAATGGGACTCTGTGTACATAGACTTCCAAGCAGTGATACTGAACAATTAGTTTTCTATCTCAGTGGAGCTGTTCTATTAAACCACTTCTTTACAAACAAGCTCACTGACTGAATTACAGCCACTTTTTACAAACTAGCATATTTAAAAGGAAGAATGACTGGTTCACAAATGTTTTCTATTAGCGTATATGTATTTGCTGTAGCTGCCTATTAGCAAATTTGCACTCCTGAAAATTACACCTCCCCCACAGAACACTTCATCTCTTATATTCTGACAGTAAGTGAATGTTTGCAGATAGTTTTGAAAACTGGGCTCTTTTAGCATTCAAGAAGCCCATAGCTGAAAGTGCATAGAAGAAAAAAAAAAAAAAAAAAAAAGATATCCACTGTTTGCTACAGACTCTTACACAAGGAAAGTCAGAGCTGAAAAAATAAGGTAAAAGATAAGACTCAAAACATTTTAAGAAGTTTCACCTTATGTTCAATAATCCACTGTCACTTATACAATCTGAATTAAAATGGATTTCAAAAGACAAGGAAAAAATCAGCAGGAGCTTGATTCAGTTACTCCATTCCTGCACTTGAGACAAGGACAGTAAGGAGGGCAGGCACAAAGGTGTCTTTAAACCTGTTTTGGGCTCCCTGCATTCCGAAACAAAGTCCGGCCACCAATATAGATTAGGGCAGCTTCATGGTTGCCCTAACTTTACACACTACTTCCCAGGACCCTAGGAAACAGAAAAATAATAGTACAATGCTCTTCTGATATCTACAACACGTCCCCTCCCTAAACTGGGGGACTGGACAGCAGACATGGTGTTGTAGAGCAGTTCTATGCAAGGTGGAACAGCTCTCTGCAGGGAGCATTCTCTGAGGCCATTTCCATCTATTTCAATGCCTCTTTACACTGCCAGAACAGTATAAAGGGCTTTTGTATAATTTGAGAACAATTCCCCAATGACTTTCCAAAATTTTAAGGATCTTTGGGAGTATAATTTTGTTTACACATGTTCAAAATGTCAACTTGATTATCATCTCACATATTCTGAGACAGTTTCAAAAAGGAACTAGAATCACTTATACCTAGAAGCAAATTTAACTGGAACTAGTGCACTTGAGCGAACTGATGTCTGACTGTATGGCTATGAATTATTTAAAAGCAATATTACTATCTGCAAATGATGGTAATTCTTAGCATTCATCTTACCAATTAAATAGCGTGTCTGGGGGTTTTAAGTTCAGTAAAGAAATATGGAGTTCCTGCAATCGTTGCCTTGTTTCAAAATTCCCTTGCAGAACAATTCCACAGACTACATCACCATTGCATATCAGGGGCAGTATGCCTCCAGCAAGAGGAGCATCAGCAATGTTACAGTCAAAGTGATTTGAGCCTAATTGGTTTCACACTGCTCTTTCTTGAGCCAAACTAGTATGTGTATAGGGAGCCCTGAAACTCCACAAAGAATGAAGCCCCCTACAGATTACCAGAGTGACCCAGGAGAAGCAGAAATCAGTTCCACATTGCTCTGGAAAAAAATTTCTGAAACAGCAGTAGCAACATGATTAAGCGTGCTGCGGGAAGTAAATGGAGTAGAGACAAAAAGAGGTGAATATCCCCAGAGACAGGGAAAAAACAGAAAGGCAAAGGGAGGACAAAGAGAACAGGCACATATAAACACTCAATTTTAGGAAAGATTTTAGTAGCCAAGAGACATATTTAAAAAAAAAAATCCACCACTTTCCCCAAAAAAGTGGGGAAAGAGGAAAGAAACCCCCACATCTATGCCCACAAACTAAGCATTTGATAACCAAACGTAATGATTTGGGGAAAGTATCTTTGATACCTGGAAAGATACTGAAAAAAAAAATCAATTTGTAAGCACCTAGAAGACAGCTGAGTACATCTTTGATAATGGCTAGGCTGCTGACACCACTACCTGTCACACTGACCAATACTGTCTCACTGTTCACTTGTACTCCCCCATCTATCTGTATCCATCTGTTCACACTTGTCTTAGACTGTATGCTCTTTAAGGCAGGGACCCTCTTTTTGTTCTGTGTATGTACATCGCCTAGCACAAAGGGGTCCCAGACCTTGACTGGGGCTCCTAAGTGCTCCCACAGTGCAAATAATAAATAATAATGTGAAGATCAGCCCTCCAAAATAAGAAAATGGGAAGGGAATGGGCTGGAGAGACCTTGATGTAAAACCTATATACTTCAGAAGTGATCTCTGGAAGATCCTAGGAACAAACCCACCTCATATTTACAACAGCCAACATTGATTTGTCAAAAACAAGTCATGACAAACCAACCTAATTTCCATCTTTGATAGGGTTCCTAGACTAGTGGATGAGGGGAAGGAGCAAACACAATATATCTTGATTTTATTAAGGCTTTTGATAGTCCCTAGGTTGCTTATGAGTATGTCATGTGCAAAATGTGTTCTAGATTAAATTACTATAAATATAAACTGGTTGAAAGACTGTACTCCAAGGAGTAGCTATCAATGGTTCACTGTCAAACTGGGAGGACATAGCAGGTGGGGTCCCGAAGGGGTTAATCCTAAATCCAGTACTATTTAGATTTTCATTGATGACTTGATCAGGCTGGTCCAACTCGTGGCCTGCAAGACAATTTTGTCCGGCCCCCAAACGGGTCCTCCACACAGCAGATCTGCTTTACAATATGGCGCCCTCGCACACACCAGATGTGAAAGGTCATGCTACATGGAGGACACCATTTGGTAGAGCAGGTCTGCTGCGGGACAAAATGGGGTCCTCCACACAGCGTGCATGCGAGATCATACTGCATGGAGGATACCATTTTGTTTTTATTTGTGGCCCACAGAGGTGCCGCACAACTACACATGGCCCACATCACTGAAAAGGTTGGACCATTCTGGCTTAGATAATAGACTGGAGAATATGCTTATAAAATTTGCAGATTAAACCAAGCTGGGAGAGGTTGCAAGCACTTTGGAGGACAGGATTAGAATTAAATTACCTTGACAAATTGGAGAACTGGTCTGAAATCAACAAGGTGAAATTCAATAAAGACAAGAGCAAAATACTATGCATCGGAAGGAAAAAAAGGAAAGGCACAAATACAAAAGAGGGAAAAATTGGCTAGGTTGTAGTACTGCTGAAAAGGATCCAGGGGTTCTAGTGGAGTACAAATTGAATATAAGATAATAATGTGATGCCGTTGCAAAAAAGATTAATTCCATTATAGGGTGCTGTATGTAAGACACAAGAGGTAACTAAGTCCAGAGGAGAGCAACAGAAGTGATCAAAGGTTTAGAGAACTTGACCTACAAGTTAAAAAACTGGGCATGTTTAGTCTTGAAAAGAGACAAATGAGGGGAGACCTGATAGCCGTCAACTCTGTTAGGGGCAGTTATAAAGAGGACAACAATCAATTGTTCTCCATGTCCTCTGAAGACAGGAAAAGAAACAAGCTTAATCTACAGCAAGGGATGTTAGGAAAAACTTTCTAACAAGCACTAGAACAGGCTTCCAAAGGAGGTTGTGGAATTCCCATCATTGGAGGTTTTTAAGAACAGGTTAGACAAACATCTGCCAGGAATGGTCAAGGTATACTTGCTCCTGCTTGAGGATGGGGTGGGTTGGGGTGTTGGACTAGACGACCTCGAGGTTCCTTCCAGCCTTATATTTCTATGAGTCTATGACTAAAGCACAAGTATGTGTAAATGACAAAGGAGCACCCTAAAAGGCTCAGATGCAATTGAGATCAGATGTGTCATTTTAAAAGATTCTCAATGGGCTGCAGGCAAGTTCCACCACAATCATTTTTAAGTATTGGCATTGAGAATACAAACAATAGCTGCCTCTTTTCCTAATAAAGCTCTCAAGAGCAATTGGGAAAGCCCAAAAGGAATACGAGGTGAAAGTGAGCTGTTCTCAGCTTTCCCAAACTACGTATGAGCAACATGGTACATTATGCACCATCCCTCAACATTTTTAATTCTTTCCCATTTTGAACATCAGAATTAACCTATTATAAAAGCCAATCTTTCGCATAAAAATATGGAAATGTTCAGCCTAATGCAGTAATCTGATTAATAGAACATTCCTTGGTTTCTCTAAATATTCAACTAAAAATTACTTTATTTTTGACCTAATGATATGAATGGCATACTTGTACCTGTCATTCCAGAGCAGGCACTTAGCTATAGCTCTCATTTGGAAAACTAAATATAAATGCATAAATACTGCTGCTCTTACCTGAGACCAGGGGTCCCAACATGCAATTCATCCAGGCTACCTTGATCACTGCCTCTTGGGACCTGTAGCGTCTTGACTATAATCTCCACACTGATAAGGATGATTGACCGAGGCCACATTACAGACTTCCACGGGCTGCTTTTGGTGCATACTTTTAACACCACTACTTAAGATTCAGCTGAACACCACCTGTATGTTTAAGATTCTATTCAAATCTACTCACTCAACTTGAACTCAAGTGTTTCTACAAATACAGGTAGAAATTACTCATTCGTAAGCCAACTGGTACAAATTCCTAATCATATATATCTCTCATGAAAAACTACAATACTTTAGCCAGACTAAGATATCCATATGGAGTTCTTCCTTAGAAACCCACATAATACTAATGCTATTTTTACATCTTTTTCATGAGTTCATTCTCATTTCACTTCACGACAAAACTGTTAGCAATACTAGTGCTTGCAGAACATATGAACGAATAAGACCAGAGATGGAAATGTCTCTCTCCGCCCCATTAGATTAGTAAATAATGTTATTAGTTCCTTCATTCACAGATCTCTCAGTGCTTTACAAAGAAGATAAGCATCATTATCCTCATTTTACAGATGAGGATATGAAGGCAGAGGGAAACAGACAAGGATAGAAGTGATTTGTCCAAGATCTTCCAGCAGAAGAGAGGGGGAAAAAAACCTAAGTATCCTGAGTCCCAGTCCAGTGCTCTATCCACTAGTCCCTAAATTACAGTGCATTGGTCCAGTGTTTCTCAAATGCAGCCACCAGGGGTTTTTCTTGCGGCCACGGCCTCCTGGGTGGTGGTTGGGCGGGGGGGGGAAGGGGGGAGAAGAGCAAAGCAGCGGTCCCTCCCCTGGGGTTGCCAGCAGAGGTTGGTCTCTGCCCCCTTCTGGAGCCACAAACGCAATAGGAGCCAGCTGACCAGTGCGAGTTCCCCACCTTCCTGGGGGCAGTGGGGCTTTGGGCTTCAGCCTTGGGGTGGTAGGTGGGCAGCAGGCTCAGTCCCGCAACCACAGGGCTTCGGACTCTGGCCCCAGGCTCACCCCCACCATGTCACCCCTGGCTCCCGCTACCTCCTCCAGCCCCCACTCATGCAGCAAGACCCCAGGCCCGGACTCACCCCCCACCCCATCACCCTGAGCCCTGCTGCCTCCTTCACCCCCCCATCCAGTCCCGCATTACCCCAGCCCTCCTGCCTCCTTACCCACCTCCCCATCCAGGATTTAATTTGTCCCCCAGCTTGCCGGGGGATCATAGAATCATAGAATATCAGGGTTGGAAGGGACCTCAGGAGGTCATCTAGTCCAATCCCCTGCTCAAAGCAGGACCAATTCCCAACTAAATCAAGTCTGAGAAAGTCTGCTGTGAAAAATGATATTAAATATACAAATGTCACTTTTCACAACAGCAGACTTACTAGCTAGCAAGTCTTTAAAATAAAATCAACCAAAAAAAGCAAAACAGGTAAAGCACCTTATTTGTGTTTCTATTCTGCTTAGGTCCAGTAAAGAATAGAGACAACTGTACATTAATTTTATTACTGAGTCTGAAAAAACTACATAAATACTTTGGACATGTACATGTGCATATTTATTTGTTTTTCTTAAAGTTAATTAAGTATTTTAGGAAAAATTGTCAGAGCAGCCACCAGTAAGAGTTGAGGCCACAAAAAAATGTGGTGAGAACTCCTGCATTAGGCTATGTCTAAACTACAGACCTTACAGCAGTGCTGCTGCACCGCTTTACGGTCTCCCATGTAGCCACTCTATGCCGACGGGACATAATTAAACCACACCCAACAAGCGGCAGCAGCTATGTTAGCAGGAGAGCGTCTCCTGCTGACAGCGCTGTCTACACCGGCACTTGTCGGTGAAACTTTTGTTGGTTGGGGGCGTTTTTTTTCCCTTCACTTTCCTGACTGACAAAAGTTTTATTGACAAAAGACTTAAAAATAAATAAATAAATAAATAAATATAGGGTAAAAAAAACCTTAAGAACATTTGTTTCTACAAGTACATGTTCCACAAGCCCTTGCTCGTCAAATAATTAATCCAATTCTACATTTTAACTTAACCAGATCAATAGCTGTCTATCATACTGTCAGACATTAGCATCTATATGGGAAGAATTCACTGCACTCCAGTGAAACTTGTAAAAAGAACAGGAGTACTTGTGGCACCTTAGAGACTAACAAATTTATTAGAGCATAAGCTTTCGTGGGCTACTGCCCACTTCTTCGGATGCATATAGAATGGAACATATATTGAGGAGATATATATATAGACACACATACAGAGAGCATGAACAGGTGGGAGTTGTCTTACCAACTCTGAGAGACCAATTAATTAAGAGAAAAAAATTTTTTTGAAGTGATAATCAAGCTAGCCCAGTACAGACAGTTTGGCCTCTCAGAGTTGGTAAGACAACTCCCACCTGTTCATGCTCTCTGTATGTGTGTGTGTATATATATCTCCTCAATATATGTTCCACTCTATATGCATCCGAAGAAGTGGGCAGTAGCCCACGAAAGCTTATGCTCTAATAAATTTGTTAGTCTCTAAGGTGCCACAAGTACTCCTATTCTTTTTGCGGATACAGACTAACACGGCTGCTACTCTGAAAATGAAACTAGTGTTGTCAAAGTAATCTTAGTCACTTTCACTCAACAGCAAGGATGGCAGAGAAAAAAAATACTTCTGTACTCAAGTGCAATACCCACTGTTTGCAGCTGCCAGGGCGTGGGGGAGGGGGAGAGAGACAGACACACAGACAGACAACAGGGTGACACACACAATTCTAATGCTGGTATCCCACATTAAGTTTTAATGCCAAACAGCTAACAGTTACTCTCCACAACAACTACCACACATGTACTTTTTGTTAGCCTGACAGACTACAATGCTATACACAAACTCGTTCACTACTGTAAAATATTTATGTAGATTTATTTTTTGTTATGCCTCTATTCAATTTTCTTAAGAAATAATCTCAAAAAGGCATACTAATGGAGACAAATATTAGTTATATCATTGAACTGTAATACTGCCACTTGGCTGTTGTTCAAACTCAAAACCAAGTCCCTGAACTCAAAATCTAGAGCCTGTTATTTAAGATGTCATCTTTGGCACATTTCCAGTTCTGCTAAACATCATTAACCAAATTGATCTAGCCTGTCCCCACCACCCAATTCATAGCATTTTACTTTAGTTGCTATTCTCTCTGATGGATGGGAGCCATACCTGTGGTTCATTTAGGGAGTTTTAAAAGCCCAGACAATGCAGCTGCATCTACACTACTAAGTTAACTATTACAAGTAACTAAACTATTGTTATGAATCACTACATCTGCACACAGTATTCACATATGATAAGCGGGATTGCAGTTATGCAATATGTCCAACGCTAGTGCCGCACCCAATTGTTTTAGCAGCAATACCTTCTAAGCACATATCACAGAGGTCTCCTCTCTGCTTCAAACTAAAAGTACTGTGAATGACTGCTTATGGCTAGAGCCATATCAAATTCATGGCCGTGAAAAACACGTCAGGGACTGTGAAATCTGGTGCCCAGCCAGAGGCTCCTACCCTGCGCAGGGTTCCAGCTACTAGTCCTGGCCGGGGATGGGGGAAGAACCAGACTTCCTCTTCCCCTGCAAGTGCCGCTCCTGGTGTGAGTCAGACCCCACCTCCAAGCTCTCCCACAGCTACAGGAAGCTCCGTGGCTCCAGCTGTCACCGCCCCACGCGGGGAGGCTGCGGCTCCATCACCTCCGTATGCAGGCAGGAGACTGCCAGGAAACCTGGACATATGGTAACCCACCACCTATAGACTTACAACACCTGGCCAGGAGCCTTCCTCTCTGCTGCCCAGCTCTGAAGACAGTGCCTCTGCGAGCAGCAGGGCAGAAATAAGGGTGGCAATCCCACAACCCCTCTACAATAGTCTTGGGACCCTCCCACCCTGGCCCCCTTTTGGGTCGGGACCCCCACAGTTACACCACCGTGAAATTTCTCATGTAAAGATCTGAAAACATGAAACTGACTAATTTAAAAAAAAACCTGGCCATCAAATTCACCAACATGTACCATGAATTTGGTAGGGCCCTACTTATGGCCCACCAGGAACCCTCACTTTTGGACGGAGGTATAACTCTCATATCTACCAACACCACCATCCTTCATATTTCTGAATAAGTCCAGAAGTCAATGAAGACCTCAGATGACAGTCGGCAGCTGTGGAAACGGCTTTATGTGGCATACAAAGCAAAAGCACTGTCACTAGAAGAAAGTTTTCCTAGATTTGAAGATACAGTTGGCATCAGAAATAGTGGGAAGTGTTCTATCATTGCCAGTGGAGAGCCCAGCAGTCGTGCAATCAACAGGAAAAGGACCTGAATGCACCAGTTCATGAGTAGCTGCATAGTATCTTAGTGAGCACTTCATTCACCATTAAGCAACAGTTTTGAACAAGACTCAGAAGCAGACTGGTAGGACCTTGTGGTTCTCTGGGTCTCAGATGATCAGCCGTGACTGCAGAACTTCTGGATGAAGAAAGCCACTTTCCTAGAATTCTGAAGTGCTTATGCAGGTCCAGGCATGTGAGACCACCAGGATGAGAGCCCTAGTACCAGTACAGAGGTATGCAATAGTTACCCTGTAAAAGCTGGTCTGTTACAGGTTTGTTGGGGGCCAGTTTGGGGTCAACAGGTCTCAAAACTGATGTGTTTCAGTGGCTGGGCCAAACTGTGTTGGTATTCATATACCCCATTATCTGCTGACACCACTGATTCTGCAGGTGCACACAAACACATCAATAAGAAGGATTATTTCCTGACAAGGCAAGATTTGGTGGATCATTAAAGGTGGCTCATGAACCCCCATGCACTGGTCAAGTACACAATGAGAGGATATTTACGAATGCTATTGGGTCCAGGCATGGGAAAGCCATGCTCCCACACAGTAACGTGGACATCAATGGAGTTTGTTCCTATTGTCATTCTGCGTGTATGGCATGGGGCCCTCAGCCAATATTTTTATGTGTGAATGCATTTAGGAATATGTCCCCAAGTTTCATTATTTGCAAGACTGTAGACAGTTAAAGCAACCCTCATGTGAACATTTCCAGTGACTGATTTTGTTTGTAAAAACAATTTAAACTAGTAGGTCTAAAATTCATGTGTCAGCTACGCAAGAACAAAAATTCTATTCCTTGCACATTCCTTTTGTGAAGGCAAGATAATGAAAATGTAAGAATCCTACTCTCGGATAACATGTGAATGCCAAGTTTTCTATGTCACATTTTCAGCGTAGCTATATTTGAGGGTTTGTCTCCCTCTACAATGGGCTGCAAATGAAAATACAGCATTTGATAACAAGTACATGACAGACTTT